>NW_022279656.1:900000-1064211 GCF_009193385.2 Nasonia vitripennis
GTAAAACTGTTGCTAGACAAAGGCCACTAGGTAATATTTACAAAACGCTCCTCAGACTAATGCGGAGAAACGTAGGTCATAAAGTTGAGCTCTCACTCCCCTGCCCGATGCAGAGAAACGTAAGAGCTAGGGTTGAGTACCTCTAAGTGCTCCTTAGACCGATGCTAAGGAATGTAGGTAACTGAGTTAATTCCAGACTCCCTCACCCGATGCAGAGGAACGTAGGTATCGGGGTTGAGTCTGTCCAGAGGATGGCCGGTCGATGCTGCAGGAAGCAGACGGCTGGACGATGCAGAAGGAAGAACACGGCAGAACGATGCAGAAGGAAGAAGACATACACATCTATACGGAGATTGTCTAAAAACACTTGATTTGAACTTCTAACACACTAAGAATTATTTTCTGAAAGTTTTGATGAAACTCAAAATTTTACTATTATAAAGCTTCCTCTAGGAGGAAGCAATAAGTAATTTTGATCTTTTTCAGAACTTTTTACGCACATTTATGCCTAATTTAGTCGTATTTCAACCTCTCGCAGTACTGACACTACAAAATTGGAAGAAAAAAGTCGCGTATGGAATACGACATTCTTGAAGCCGCGATCAGGATAGGACATTTGCGGAGCCGCGGCTGGGATACAACGTTGTAGAAGCCGGGATCAGGATACGTTGATATTCCACTCAGTCGATATGCTCTAATAAAAATACATAATGTCAATAATTTCAATTAATAGTCCCACATACTGGTTTGATAAGAGCATCTGCATACTGAAGCGCTGATACTAAAGCGCTGTGTAATAAAATATATACCTGGATATCCAGGTATATACAGGGTGGGCCATTTTAATCAAACCAGTCTAATAACTCCTAAATTAAGCCATGAACAGAAAAATTGTTGAGATGAAAGTTGTCCAGGATCAAGTGGGACATCTTTTTGTGCAATTAGTTTTGACCCTGAACTAGCTGCTAAGGCGGCTATAACATTAGGATCATTTTCATTGTATTCGTGGTCTCTGCGTTGACGACGAAGATGTCCATCACGAGCTCTTCGAAGTAATCTGAGTAATGTGTCGTGAGTAGGACGCCTTCTTAGAGGAAAGCGTTCAGCGTAGAGTCGCACCGCGGCGCTGGCATTGTTTTGGGTTTCGCCTAAGATCATTATCATATCAACAATTTCATTGGATTGATAATCGCCCATGTTGAAAATTTTGTTTATAATAAGAAAAACTATTTTATTTACATTCACTCTTTATTGAAATTGAAACTAAACCAAAATAAGAAAGTGACAACAAAAAAAGGAGGAATTTTCAAACTGTATAATTTTTAAATCAAATTTGTAACTTCTTATTTTTTTACTTTAAGACATTGTGATTTAAATTGAAGACAGCGTGAGAACAATCGTTACAATTCATATTAGATTAAAGAAATTCAACTTAAAAAAAAAAACATCTAAACTGGAAATTATGCACTTTGGCAAATACAATTATTAAACATTTTTTTTAATATTACAAAAGCAAAATGATGTTTAATATTTTATCTTAAATAATGTATTTTTTAACATCCTACCTTTATTGTTTAACCATTTTTTACGCTTTTAAAACGTTAAACTTTTACTTGACTCTGCTTCGGCCGTGAATGAATTGACAACATTGATTTTTAACGTTCCATTTCCCACTCCCATTAAGAACTCAGATATTTTAAATTATCATGTTTATTTCAAAATTTACTTTTGACCACTAAAAATTTGTTAACGAATGTTAAACAAGCATCCTAATGAGAGGCAAGGGGACTCACAGTAAACAAGCACCCCAGTGCGAGGCAAAGGGACTCACGTTAATAAAGCACCCCAAAGGGAACATAATCCTAATACGTCCACGTCATAGTTCCTGGGTAGCGCTGAAATTAGGGAATTATTTTGTTTTCAAGGTAAATATTTTCATGGTCATTGTCACATTGGGTTTGAATATTCATCATAAAAGTACATTAACTACGAATATTCTATCTGAAAATGCGATTAAATAGCAATTACAGTATCTCTTAACATTTGACCTTGAAATGACCTTGTGAAGGTCATGAAAAAAATTTTGAAATACCGTTTCGGACGTAAAATTCCTGTTCTTTCCGAATCTGCTATCATAAATAGGGGTTCCTATTTAAAACAAAAATTGACTTTCAAACGACCATGAAATGTGAGTTCAAGGTCAAAACTAATTGTACAAAAAGATGTCCCCCTTGATCCTGGACAACTTTCATATGTCTTATATATATATATATATATATATATATATATATATATATATATATATATATATATATATATATATATATATATATATATATATTATATATATATATATATATATATATATATATATATATATATATATATATATATATATATATATATATATATATCAACTATTAGAACTGGCACCCTTTTACAAATACATAGGTTGGTAAATAAGATGTCAGGTAAAAAGACAGGGTAATATCTCTTGGAGCTTAGTTAAACAATTATAGAGAGAGAGAGAAGAAATTGTAATTAATTATGTATATACAATTGATTCAAAATAATTTTATCTATCAAACTTAAAAGTACAAAAACTTCATAGAATTATATATGAAGTAAAAACAATCTATCTATACTATATTAAAACAGTAAAATGAACAATTTTGTAAAAACTCACCGGAACTAGTAAATCATTCTGGAATGACAATTATTTCATGATAAATATGTGGCAAAAACATGAAAACATTAGACTACCGCAAAAAAAAAATAAAAAAGAAATTGAATTAAGGGGACCTCACCACCTTAAATTTAAAAAAATGAGATAATGATTTTTTGTGTAAAAATACCTTAAATTGTTTTAAAAAAAAATTTGAAATAAAATTTGTCTCAAATTCCCACACTCATTCCATAACCATATGTGTTAAAAGTAGATTCATGAAGAAAAAAGTGCCCTTTAAGCCCAAAGCTGAAGTAAGTCTGCGGTAGCTGAAATGATAAAAATTGTGATTTTTGGCCTTCGAAGACCTATTGTACCTGACATATGGTATTTATAAACTTCGTTTGATAATTTTTACAGTATTCCTGAGTTAACATAATAGTTTAGTTGATTATTTAAACAATTTAAGGTACATTAACACAAAAAATTCAATATCTCATATTTTTAATTTAACGGTGAGATCCCCTTTTTTAATAGAAAATGGTTTACAAAAAGTGACCGGGTCATAAAACATTTCACATAAATCAGCTATATTTACATACAGATGTAAAATAATATATATCTAAGTCATATATTTAGTAATTAATTACTAATAATGTACATGTATGAATATACTATACAACATAGTAAGATTGGTCCAGTTATGTAGGATGCTGTGAATAATAATCTTGGCAGAAAAATATAGCAAATATGTTTATTCGTATTTTTAATCTGAATTATTTTATAAATCAAATGCATATCAAAAGATGTAATCTGCAGTTTAGGTCGAGATAAAATGGAAGCTGCAAATAATTATTTGGGTAGGTATACTCTTTTTTTAAAGCAATGTGTTTGTGAATATGAAATGACAAATGCTGCACGTTTCCTTGCATATCACAAGTGTAATCTACAGATTTGATCCAGATAAAAAAGATGCTGCAAATGATTATGTTTGCAGATGTGATCTTTTCTTTACAGTATTGTATATGTATAGAGTAAACTTAGAGAAAGTGCAAAGATGTTTACTCAAGATAGGTTTATTTTGAACGACAGTTATTATTTACAATTAATAATATGAAGTTGCATAAAAAACAATAGAACTTAAAAAGAACGTTGATTGAAATATACTACGTTTCCTCCCTCCTTTATAAAAATTTTTCGAATTATCATGGTGGAGAGTAAATAGTTCGTGATTTGCGTATCCAAGATGATGTCGAATCGGCGGTGTGTTTGGCATTAAAAGTGACTGTTCTTGAGATAAATGTTCAGTACGTTGATCTTGAGTTTGTAACGGAAATTCTTCTTGAAGAGTTGCAGAGGTAGATTGATTTTAAAATGAATCATTTACGGTAGGTAGAAGAGATACGTGAGATGTTGAGGATTAAGCTTCCGTTGTAGTCATAGACATCTCAACACTTGAAGATGATAAAGATTTTAAAATTAAAGATTCTTGAGTTGACGTAGCTTGTATAGTCAGTGATTCTTTCGACTCAGTCTGAGAAGTCGAAGGAGCCTTATATGATGGTGTAATTACTTCAGTATTTACTTCTTGTTGTGCACTCATAGATCTTGGAGTTACGTTATTATTGTAAAATCAAGTACGACGTCGTGTGCTTGTGGTGGGAAATGTTGTTAAATTATCACCAATGTAACTGATTTCATAATGCAGATCTCCTAGACGAGAATTAATTTGTCCTGAAATCCATTTATCTAATTTTGGATAACTGGAATGAAAATAAACATATTCAAGTGGTTTAAATTAATGGTTCGTATTGATAAAATCAGCTTGATGTTTCTCAGAAATCTTCTCGTTGATAGGTTCGGATCAAACAAGATCTAATCGTGTGCGAATGTTTCGTTTTAAAAATAATAAAGCAGGTCGTTGTCCAGTATTTAAATAAGGAGCTTTTCTATATTGTCTCAAGAATTCATTCAAGTTCCGCTGCAAAGAACCTTGTGTCGTATCCATTTTAAGTAAGGCTTTTTTTGTTGTACCCACGCATTTTTCTGCTTGACCATTTGTCGAAGGGTGATGAGAAGCAGTAAGTTTGTGATATTTCACTCCACTTATCTTGAGAAATGTTTCAAACTCAACTGAAACAAATTGACGGCCATTATCTGAAATAACAATGCTAGGAACACCATAAGTTGTGAACAACTGATCGAGAATATCGATTGTAGCAGTGCTAGTACTGTAACTTGTGACCTTGACTTCAAGCCATTTACTATAAGCATCAGTGATTACTAGAAGCATTTCACCAGCTACTGGTCCAGCGTAGTTTATACGTTTGTTTTGTGGTATACAAGCTTCTAAATATAAATATGTTGAAACCTGCACAGTAAAAAGGGGGATTAGTTAAGTGCTCGGCGAACATTGCCTACCTATATCTGCGAATCAAGAGCGCTTTATAAAACTCTTTAAGTGTGCATGTCGTGAATGATTATGAGGAACGTCTGAACCTGTTTTTTCCGTCTAACAACCAAAATCTGTGCCTGGTAGTGTACAGCGTGCTTTGAATTCCGGCGTACAACGCGTTGTGATGTGTCTCACGTATGATCAAATCAGATACATGGTGATAGGAAGGTAGAAGGATGGGGCGTTTTTGACTTTCGGGTAATCGAGTATGACGTAGCCTCCCTCCTACTCGCAATAGTCCCGCTTCATCAATGAACGGATCGAGAGCCGCCAATTTGGTACTTTTTGCGGTGCCTGTCTTTGAAATTCGCTTCATTTTCGTTTCGTATTGTTCGCGTTGAATAATCTTTAGCAACTTTCGCTCGGTTTCGTCTCTTTCGGCCCTTGACGATGTAAGACCGGAGTATCGATTACGGTTCAGGGGGCGCAAACAATACGAAAGGACATCAATCAATTTAGCGCATGACGAAAATCTCTCGTAGAAACGTGGCTCCGGGGACGTGATCAAGCAGGTCGTCGGTCGTACTTCCGTAGCGGTAAGTTTCAAAGTACGTTTTGACAGCGGCCAAGTTTGTTCCGGCTGCCACAACCACGGAGGACCGTTGAACCATGTCTCATTTCGCGTAAATTCAATCGGCGTTTGCCCTCGCGATAGAGCGTCTGCTGGATTGTCTCCACTGCGAATATGACGCCATTCAATGGATTCTGAAACCCCATGAATCTCTGCAACGCGATTGCCTTCGAAGGTCTTTAGCTCCTTTGGCGCTTTGCCCAGCCAACATAGCAAGATCTCCGAATCAGCCCAACAAACGATCTTATCCAACGCAAATTTGAACGAACTGCGGGCTTCAGTAAATAATCGCGTCAACAACACCGCACCGCAGAGCTCTAAACGGGGTATTGTCGTTTGTTTGACCGGGGAGACGCGTGATTTAGCGCAAGCTAATCGCACGAGCACTTCACCCTTCGCGTTCACGGATCGCAAGTACAATACCGCACCGTAGCCTAACAAACTAGCGTCACTGAACCCATGAATTTGCACTTGAGTGTGACCGGTACTCATTACGTGTCGAGGAATCTCAATGCTTCTAACTGATTGGCGAACGATTGCCATTTTGTGTACAATGCCTGAGGAACTAATTCATCCCACTCTATTTTCGCTTTCAAACATTCCTGCATTATGACCTTTAAAGCTAGTGTTACCGGTCCCAATAACCCAAGAGGGTCGAAAATCTTCGCGATCTCGGACAATATGTATCGTTTCGTTACCCTTTTTGTCCCATCGATATTTTTGACCGAATAGGCTAATTCGTCCGTAGGCGCTCTCCACACGATCCCTAAGGTTTTACGATTTGCCGCGTTCTCATCTGCAGTCGCAGACTCAAAATCCTTTTGGTCAAGGTTGTCAAATACGTGACGGTGATTGGATGCCCACTTGCGAATATTAAAGCCGCCCTTGCGGAGCAAAGCAATGATCTCGTCGCGTACGGCTAGTATCTCTTTGAGAGAGTCGGCATCGGTGATCAAGTCGTCAACGTAGAAATCGCGTTTGACTATGCTACTCGCGCAAGGGAAATCAACGCATTCGTCCTCTGCTAATTGATGTAATGTTCTTATGGCTAGGTAGGGAGCCGCAGAAACTCCGAACGTGACAGTGTTTAATTGGTAGACTACGATCTCCTCGCCTGATTGCCAGAATATGCATTGATATTTTTGATCACGCGGGTCAATCCAGATCTGACGATACATCTGCTTGATATCCGCGGTTATCACGAATTCGTGCATGCGAAATCTCAAAAGGTGTTCGAATAATTTCGGTTGAATCGTTGGTCCGATGAGCAGGAGTTTGTTAAGTTCTCCTGGAGCAAATACGACACGAATTTTTGTGGTAGTGCTCGATGGTTTAAAAACAGGATGATGAGGCAGGAAATGCGCTCCTGCTTCGTTAACCTTTACGAGCGACATGTGACCTTGATCAATATAATCCTGCAAAACCTTCGAGTATTTTACTTTCAAATCCGGATCCGAGAGAAATTTGCGTTGCAGCGCGCGGAATCGGCTAAGCGCTTGCGGTTTTGAATCTCCTAACTTGAACTTGTCGTCTTTGAAAGGTAATCTAACTAAGTATTTCCCCCTGCTATCGCGTTGAACGTGTTTGACGTAATGATTTTCACATTGTAAATCTTCCTGACTCCGAATTGGTGTTGCCGCACATTCCTCTAACTCCCAAAACCTCGCGATCTGTTTGGTCATCTCGATGAAGTTACACGACACCGGTTTTGCTATCGTCTAACCCGCCGATGATTACCCAGCACAATTGGGTCTTCTGCTGACATAAATTGCCTTGCTGCGCCAGTTTGATTTGTCCAATCGACATCAGGGCCAAAGAGGTTCCGGCGTTAAGTAACAGATCAACTGGTCGCGGAATATGAAATTGCGGCTCGGCTAATGGTATGTTTTTCGGAAGATAAATAGATTCCCTCGGAAACCCCATGTTCGGGACGAATTTCGCGATTTTAGGGACTACTAGACAACACAATGTCTTCTGTAAACTCGTTAAGCGTGATTTGATTGTAACTTCGAGTATTCCTTGCGCTTCGGTCTCTATGCCGTTTACCGCTCCTATTGAAGTTTTTACTGATTGCATAGTTAAGTTTAGTTTCCTAACCAGTCCGATTGTGATGAAGTGAGTGGTGGAACACGTATCTAGCAGTGCACGGGCCTCACTGAATCGTCCATCAGCTCCTCGGACGCCCACGACAGCACTCATCATCAATTGAGAATGGTTTAGTCGCACATTTAGATTGAAATTCTCAACTCCTAGTCATGCTGTTTGAGTTGTCTCACCTAGAGCTCCCGGCGTAGAGGCCGGAGGCACCGGTGGTGAAGCAGTGGGTTTTCCTTCTGAGTGAAAGGAGGGAGTTGTGATAGCGGGAGCACAACCGACAATGTCCAATACCGCACTTGTTCTCGTGTCGTCGTAAGCAGTTAAAGCAGAGCTTATTAGTTCTCGCGAAGTCCCATCGTTGGGGTACCGTCAGTTCCTTGAATTGTTGACATGATAAAGCGAGTGAGCAGCGGTACATTTTAAGCATGGTTATTTGACGTTCGTTACCATTACCCGAACGTTATCATTGCCCTTTCTAGTTTTTGCAACCCGTGATGTTTCTGCCGTTCACTTGACACCCGCGTTGTCCCCTTTGCTTACATGATTCGATTCAACATTGGTCAGTCTGAACACGGTTTCAGTCATGAATTTATAGAATTTTTCGATGCCCGGCAATTCGTCTAACGTCAAAGGCTCATCCCACTTTTCTTGGATCTCGGGTGTGAGACATCTCTCGAGCAGCCCAGGTACTATTCGACAATCGACTTTACTTTAAATGTTTCGAGCATGTACAAATGCTGTTTGACGTCGTCAACTAATCTCGATACCTCCTTCGAAGACGACTCCTGCATCGGAGCTAGATCTAGTATGGCATTTACGTGTTTCGATATGAGAACGCGTCTTCTCTCGTACGCGTCAACCAACGTTTGCCACGCCTTCGCGTAATTTTCCCCTCGAATATCGTACACGCTTATCTTTTTCAAGGCTTCGTCTTCGAGTGACCCCTTAAGTGTATCAGTTTGACTACGTCATCTACGGGTTGAGCGTCTATTATGCTTAGGAAAGAATTTTTAAAGGATATCCACGTGGTGTAATCTCCGTTATATTTAATAATATCTGCTTTCGGAGGTTTCGGCAGCTTGCTTCTATTGAGTAACGTGGAGTTCGCGACCCCTTCTCTTGAAAGCGACGAGTCATTAGCTGACGGCGCGTCCGTTGTTTTGAGTTTTGCGATTTTACCCGCGATTGGATAATACAGCGCGCGAATCTCTTCCAATTCCGTAAAGTCCGTATCCCTCTTTTCGATAATACATAGACTTTCGTACACTTCCTCGTATTTGCGTAATAGTAAAACCACATCATCGAAACGAACCGACACCTCAGCCTTGTCGACTACTTCGGCCTCGAGCATTTTACCTAATTGGGATATGACCCTTCAACACCTTCGCCTTCAACTCCTCCACCGCGCATGTCCTCTCGGCCATGATTTGCGTAAGAACGATTTTAACGCCTTGTTGTAATTTTCACGGCTGTCTCACTCTCGGTCGTCCGATCACCTGCAAAATACGCTTGCTAAAAATCCGATAACTCTAATATAACTTAATTGCTAAGAAATAAATTAATAGATTTGAAACACGATTAGTAGTTTAGGATGTGTATCGCTGTCCGAGATGTGTAGAAGCTACGAAGCGCCTTTCTTGGAAGAGTCGACGAGTCCGTGCGTGATGCGGTGATCGCGTGGTGCGTCGATCGACGTGAAGACTGCACGTTGTTTATGTGTCCTTTCCGGGAATTTGCGTGTAGACTCTGCGCGTCGGATTGTCGCATCAAGGTCGATGAAAGTCATACCTCACAGAGGGCACCAATGTTTTGTGGTATACAAGCTTCTAAATATAAATATGTTGAAACCTGCATAGTTCGAAGGGGGATTTTCTCTGCGTGAAATTGAAGTAGAATATAAAAATCAAGTAATCGGCGTATTTTCGAAACCAATTCTGACACCAAAATATTGTATATGTATAGAGTAAACTTAGAGAAAGTGCAAAGATGTTTACTCAAAGATAGGTTTATTTAAAATGACAGTTATTATTTACAATCAATAATATGAAGTTGCATGAAAAAAATAGAACTTGAAAAAAAAGTTACTTGAAATATGCAACATACAGCAATGTGTTTGTAAAAATGAAATAACGAATGCTGAATATTCATGCATATCACAAGATGTAATCTATAGATTCGGTCCGATAAAAAGAATGCTGCGAATAATAATTTGTGCAGATGTGACCAATTTTTCGAAGCCATCTGTTTGTGAATATAAAATGACGAATGCTCTATTTATTCATGTATATCACATGATATAATCTGCGAATTTCGTTTAGATAAAAGGAATAGCGCAAATATTTATTTGTTCAGATGTAATCTTTTTTTTTTAAGTTATTTGTTTGTAAATATAAAATAACTAATGCTGTATTTATTCATGCATATCACATGATGTAACCTGCAGATTTGGTCCGATAAAAAAGATGCTGCAAATAATTTTTTTTCAATAAAAATTTCGCATCTGCTGCTGTTGCTTCTGTGGGTAGTTGCCGGATGCGACGAGGTGCTCTCGATCCTGTTCAACACGAAGAACGAAGCGGTCTACTATGTACCGATCAACCAGGAGAACCAGCTAGAGACGCCGATCCCGGTGCCCAACACTACGATCCCATACCTCTTGCGATTTTATTTTATTATACTAAAATTTCGCCGTTGCTGCCGCCACCGTTTCATAAATTTTGTCTCGTAATTAATGTCCTTCAATTAGTGCTCCTCTATTATTATATTTATTATTGTCGTCGATTACTACTACTAGATTACTCGATTCAGCATGTAGAATGCAATGATGAATGATAGAGCCTATTGAGAAAATCATTGCTCTGCCTTCATGTATTCTTCAAATTCGATTTGCAATTCTTTTGTTAATAATTTATAACCAAGAAAAATTGTTTATCGAAGTGTAAAAGCTTTTACAAAGCACAACAGAAGCTTTTTTGGCCGCTTTTAAAGAGTTCATTGAACTTATGTCGTGGACAGTGTTTTAGCGAGGATACGTTGTGGAAGAGAAACAAGTAAGTGTATGTTGAATTCTAATATTTTAATAAGTCCTATTTCAATTTTTCCATCACCAATTTTTAATAAAAATGATGAAAAATCATATTAATTTTTAATTTCGATACCTTGAAATTTATCCATAAATCTGCATTTTTGAGATTCATTTATATCATTAAATTTAGTGCCATATTTTATAACAGGAACTGTTTATCTAAAATTGCCACCTAGAATCACTAATTAAAATGTATCATCGAGTGTACATCTAATATTTAATAGTATATTTAATAATGACACATCAAATAATTCAATACCAATTAATTTGTAAATCGCGAGCGAAGCGAGCGTTTCTTGCTAGTTTAAATATTAAAGCGATACATAATGTTGAAGAAAGCTACGTGCCAAAGAATTAGCAGCGGTTTTTACAGGGGATTAGTGTTTTATTAGACTCTACTTATATTTACAATGCTCGACTACCTCGCGAGGACAGACATGGAGATAATAAATGTTGGTGACACGCTTACGTCCAGGGACGCGATCAGGGAAACGGTGATAGACTCTCGTCCACCAAGATAGCGTATCTGATCAGCGAATGGCAAGTGAGCGACGAACCATCGTTATCGGACCTCTCTCTGATCACATATTTGGTCAGTACTATTGGCGAGGAATAACCCGAATGAGTCAGAAACTTCAGGGAAACAAACTGAGAAGGATTCAAGAAGCTCGTGGAAGAAGCCATGCGCAAAATACTATTCGACATCTGGGATAGCACATCCGTGGAAGAAGCAGCTGACAGATTCGCCAGGGGAGTCACCTAAACTTATGAAAGTAAATGCAAACCCAAACATGTAAAGTCCAAAGGTGAAGTCAAATAGTAGAATCAAAGGCTAGAGACTGCTAGCCAGACAGATCGTCACGCCTAAGAGGGTAATGTGGGCTATAAGATCTTTCAAGCCATTTAAGTCACCGGGACGCAATGGTATCTTTCCAACCCTGCTTCAAAAAGCGGAAGACGTTATCATTGGGCCATTGACACAAATGGCGAGAACAAGCATCACGCTTGGCTTGGTCCCAACAGGGTGACAGGAAACTAAATTATTATTTATCCTGAAACCGGGGAGAAATGAATACACATCCCCGAAAAATTTTCGGCCACTTAGCCAGACCTTCTTTGTACTTAAGACCGCTGAACAAATGATCGATAGATACATTCAAGAGAAGGTTTTGGATGACAAGGGGCATTACGCATTACTGCATTACGAAGAGCAACACGCCTACAGAGCAGGGAGATCCACGGAGAAAGCACTCTTCAGGGCAGTATTCACGATCAAAAAACAGCTGGAGGCCAAAGGATATGCCATAGGCGCACTATTATATATCGAAGGGGCATACATCCACACATCGCGAGAGGAGATTAAAAGGGCCATGAACAGACTCGCAATTTTCTCTACAATAGCGGAATGGATTGACCACATGTTAGAAAATCGCAATTTAGAAGCAATTTAGAGTAAGCATCCCATCCAGAGGAGAATGGGATGACAAAAGAATAAACATCTTGTATGATAGAGACCTGTGGTATACAGATCTATCCAAAAGGAAAGATGCTACAGGAGCAGGGGTGTATCAACGACAGAGCGGCGAAGGAACAATCTTGCCGCTAGGTCGACACGCCGCCGTACTACAAGCTAAGTTGACAGCGATTATGTGGGTGGCGCAAATAACACTAGCTGAGAGCACGCGCCCGCGGATCTATATCTGCTCTGACAGCAAGAGTGCTCTTCAAGTACTAAACGACTTTACTACTAAATCTAGGCTGGTATGGGACTGTTATCAGACCCTAAACAGATTAGCACTCAAGGCCAGGGTCATACTATTTTTTATCCCGGGGCATTACGGTGTCAAGGAAAACATGATCGCAGATGACCTGACAAAGTTAGCCGCAAAGAGCAGCCTAATTAGGCCAGAGCCGACTATTGAATTTTGCCAAAGTCCGATCAAGGGGGAGATCAGGCAGTGGGCAGAAAATGAAACAAACTAAATCTGGAGTCGAATCGCCACGTACGGCAAAACAAAAGCTTTTGTGATGACTGACAATGCGAAAAACTGGTCCAGAATAATTCTTGAACTTAAAAAGGCTAATCAAGCTGCTCGTGGAGATCCTTACAGAACACGGCAGCCTGAATAGTCATAGATATGCGATGAGACTAAGTAGGGACTCATTCTGTAGATTCTGCTGCGCGGAAGAGGAGACCCCAAAGCACCTCATGTGTAACTGCCCCGCCATAGTGGAAAAGAGGTGGCGCCACCCACGTGCCCCTGTCCTAGAAACAGAACAGGTTGAGGCCAAGCTTACCCCTGGAATTATCTCATTTAGGAAGGCGATTGGCGCTTGAAATAGCGACTGAACTAATCTTAAGGGACGTCAAGGGATTACCCATGTGTCTAGTGGTCTGAATTAGCCTAACTTTTATACAATAATAATGATAATAATATATTTACAGTTCAATGGCGAATTTTATAAACAAATTTTAGGTGCTACAATGAGTTTTTGTACTAGCCCTTGGTTTGTGGACTTAGTCCTTGTAAAATTGGAAAACAATTGTTAAGATGTTTTGAATATAAACATTCTTAGATACTTTAAATATGTAGACGTCTATTTTTCAATCATTAAAAATGATAAAATATGATAGTAATAGATACTTTGAATAACTCAGTCAGCAGCGCTCGGAGTGAGTGGTCGTGTTTTGCGCGCGCGTACGTTTTGCTCGGAGCAGTATATAAAACTTTGTATATAAATAAAATTTAATCATGTTATTTTTGTTTAAATAACAACATATAATACTGTCAATATGGCGCCAATTGTGAAAACACCTCCGTATAAGCCGGATCGCAGTTTTTACAAGTGCCATCCAAGTAAAATAGTGAAAACAGTAATTTGTATAATTTGTGAAAACGCAGCTCTATTCTAAATATTATGAATACCGGTGTCTTCATTGTAGGTATAGCCTGTGTCTTCAATGGCTCAAATCTCCGCTGATGACTTTCAATTATCAGAGGTTGAACTTCCGGTGTCTTGAATTCTCCGAGATTGTCATCCACTCTTTGTCCTTGTATCAGCAGATTGTTTCCTCCGAAAATTTTCGTTCCGTAGAACGTGACTCTTTTTTTATTACTTTCAATTTTTATTTGATAGTCACTGGATATTAGTGTTAAGTTATTTGAAAGTGAATATGCCAATGCCAAAGGTGCATTCGTTGAAATTATAATTGCTTTCGAGTCTTCTGCGAGGATCTGATAACATATATAGTCGTTTTGATATATCGATCGACATCTCCTTAGAAATAATTTTATTATTGACCCATCTAGCTTTCGCAGTATGGTTATAATCTCCGTCTAGTTTCTTTGGTTGATTATAGCAAGTCTTTGATATAGGGGAAAATCAATGAAATTAAGGATAGGAATTTTTATTGTGAATATTATGAAATCATGGATCGTTACGACTGATCCCTGAGCAAATCTAAAGTCCAACAAATTATGACAAGGCGATATTAACTCTTTTTGGGAATGGAAACCTTTTATCGGTAAAAAAAAGATCATTTTATCTTTTGAGAGAGAGAGAGAGAGAGAGAGAGAGAAAGAGAGAGAGAGAGAGAGAGAGAGAGAGAGAGAGAGAGAGAGAGAGCGGGCTAATCCTTCAGGTGCGCGCTCAGACAGCTCTCGGCTTTTGAACCGTAAAAACGTGAATTCGCTCGAGTTATACATGACGATTACCGTGTGCTGTGCTGTGTTCAGCAATTTGTGTGTGTGTGTGTGCCAGCGCGGAATCCTGTCCACCCTGTCGAGCAGTGCAAGTGCAGCGAGCAAGTCCAGGGACAGCCGGTTTTGTGAACGAGAGAGATAAGGTGTGTGTGCGTGACGCGCAGTGAATGTGATCGCGTGAGTGTGAGTGTGTATCATCCACGTAAGGGTGATTCGGTGCGCGCGCGACCTACTCGCGATAGGCGCGTCTACGGATATACGAATATTCCGGCGTCGTTGTTGGCAACTCGCATACTATTTTTGCGATTTTGTAAATTCACGTTTATTCGCGCTTATTGAATATAACCTAGTCTTATTATTTTACGTGATTATTACGTTATTTTTTAACCTTGCTCGTTCGACTCTGATCCTAGTTTCTTCCTGCGATTACTGCCGCCTCAGCCGGCGTTATCTAAATTTATTTAACGCAGTTAAGCAGTCGTGTACGCACCAGGCGGTGCGTAGACCCCAACAACACGAAGCAGCTATGATAGCTACATGCAACGGTATGTCGTGGGCGTCGAGGAATTCTCTGCCGCAACGAGGAAGCGCGATCTCATTGTTTAACGCTTCATTTGTCGTGAAACCATACCCCGTTATATTGGCGCCCAGTTAGTGGGTTATTTAGGGAGGAACGCGTAAATGGTGCGAGCGAGAAACCGTTGCGAGTTTTAGAAGGTCGCGCAAGCGACATAAACACGAGCATCCCCTTGTTTACGTCGCGCTCAATTCAAGCGGATTTGAGCGGCGGTCGAATATATTCGTGCAGCATATACAAATATTTCGAACGCGATTCAGACGAGAAGTCTGTGAATAATAATCGGAGATTTTTTTTGCCAAGCCGAGAACAAATAATAGTATCGCATGCTCTCCGAGTCGAATCATTTTCTATTTGTTTTTGGGAGAATTTTAAAGCACTCTACTTAGGATAGAGTTGCATAGTTATTTTTTCGTGACGTCTCATGTGAAAACAGAGCGTATATGCGAAATTGTAAGCTGTTAAATTATGAACAATTAAACAACAAAAGGGCAGCAAAGTGGCAACATGAACGCGTGTAGCCGCAAATATAGTCCACGCACGCTATAGTGGAGCGAAGTGCGCAGCGGCGCAAGTGTGTGAGAGCGAGTGCGAGCGCTTGCGGCGCTACATATATACTCACTTCCACGGGAAGACGCGGAACAGTATACGCCCAGTTTTCAGCCTAGAAGACCTCAAGAATTTTCAAGAGGCGAACACACTCGACTCGTAACTCGAGATACACGCGCAATTACGCAAAAAATATTTTCGTTTTTTTTTTTAATTTTTCGGGAGTGTAAGTGTATATATGCCTGTAGCAGAAACTGTGCGTAACAAGTGAGAGTACAGCAGTACTACGAGTGCGCGCGTCAGAGCAATCCCTGCTTATCTGGCGTAATCACATTTTTTTACGGATTTCGCTCCCATTATAAAAATACAATTTGTTCTATTCGATTTCGCATAATAGTCGGCACAGGGTCGCGCTTGGGTGTGCAAGTGTGTGTGTAGATAGGTTGTATTTTTGCAGCTCACGTTGTAGCAGCAAAAATACAATATAGGGGCTATCTAGTGTGAGACAGCCCCGGGATACGAGAGCGACAATCGGTAAGTTAGCGACAACCGATATAATACTGACAGCGGTCGGTTACCAGACGAGCCGCTACTAAGTAGTTTACAGCATCAACACAGATGGCGAACGCGCATAAAGCATTGCATAGAAGGGCTGGCCCAAGTATAGAAGGAGCTCTACGAGCAGCAGCGGTTCACTTCTTCTCTAATCGTCTCACTGGCTCTTACTCCAGAACGAACTCGGCTTACTATACGATTTAGCCAAGTACAACCGACTACCTATGCATTTAGTATGTGTGTGATGCAAGCACAAAGTATGCCTGGGGATGTCAGCCCCTCCTTTTTGTATCAGACTAAGAGAAGGTTAATATAATAAATAGTTCAAATGAGTATACCTTGTAAAATCTCTATCTCTCCTCTCCATACTCAGAGTAACCTCTAGTAATACAGGCCAGTAGAATCTTTATAATAAGCTAGGGGAGCCCTCTGACCGGCATACCACACGAAGGTGCCTTTATACACCTTCACTATTTGCTGAGCTGCCCGATTCCTAGAGAGTCAAATGTGCGGACAGTAGAGGAATATTCCCTCTCTATTGATGTTCCCGTAGGCACACTACGCAGCACCCTTATCATGGCTACATTGCTATCGTAGTCGGGTAAGGGCAGGAAAATCCCGAATCAACACAACCACGACAACGACACCAACGCCAATAACTACGGCGAAGATAGATAGATAGAAGCGAAGACCGATATAAATTCGTGTTCGAAAACGGAATGGTCCGCAGTGAGAAGGTCACTGCACCACGCGCAGACATGGGCGCAGCAGCAGTGACTGGCGGATTGAACACCAGACCTCAGCAAAGCGCTGCAACAACGAGCAATCAACCGCTAAATAGTGAGTACAGTGAAGACGAGCGTTGCAGCGCACAATACGTCTAGTCACAAAATATCAGCGCAAAATTCGGTAGCTCAGAATGACCTGCTAAGTCAGTCGATAGCTGAGAATACCGCAACGATGAGGGCGCTGATGTGCAAGATGGAGACCATGATGTCACAATACCGACATAAATCATATGAATTGGGGGGGAGGAATGCTAATGCGACGAACGCGCATACGCAAGCGCTGAGTGACAGTAGCGACTACGATGGGTCGCGAAGACAGAACAACAGGCCCATCGGTCCTGCGGTAAACAAATGGAGGATTAAGTTCACCGGGGACTCATCATTAAGCGTCGAAAACTTCCTGCAGTGCATGGACCTGTCTGACGCGCAGATATTAGCGTCATTACAAGAGGTATTGACGGACAACGCGTACGAGTGGCTACAAAACTAGTTCTCTAAACAAGAAGAATGGTCTAGCTAAGACGATTTCTGCGAGTGTATCAAAAGATGGTACGGGCAGACGCAAGGCTACCAGCAGAAGCTAGTGAGCCAAGTAATTTCGAGGACGCAGTTGCCTGGCGAACGCGTGCGGGTATACGTAAACAACCAGCAAGGCATCATGCGGAGGATAAATCCCCGACCAGACGCTAGCCAGCAACTGGATCGAATATACCATAATATGATGCCCAATCTCAAACGCGGACTCCAGCGGAAAGACTTCTCAACCGTGGAGCAATTTCTCGAGGCAGCAGTCGTAGTTAAAGCCGCCCTAGCCTGCGAAGCCTCCTATCGAGCACCTCCGAAGCCCAGAGTAGCGGTCGTCCTCGAATGCGCCTTTAAGAGCGAAACGTCAAAAACTGGCGGCAAAATGTTGGTAGCAGCCGTAGGATTTGCGAAGCAAACCGACGCACTGTCCTTATTAGTCGACGCTATAGGCAAGCTGTTTGATTCGAAGCTTGCGGCGATGGTGCAACCGGCGAAACAGGCTAACGCTGGAGGAGGCAGCAAGAAGTCAGCCCCTCAGCGAGGACGCTCTGGACCTAGGAAAGAGAGAGGCAAGTCTCCTAGCCCAAGGCGCAAAAGCCAGAAGTCTGGCGAGGATTCTGGACAATCTGACGGTGGAAGAGAACAAAAGAAGCCAATAGAATGCTTCAAATGCCGCGGAAAAGCCCAAGGCTGTCCTTCGGGTACAGGAAACGGCAAAACGGAGGAGTAGGCGAGGTTACTACTCCTCTTGAACCGCCGCGCAAGGAATTTCCCCAAGAGAAGAGGCACGTGACCAGCGAATGTCGTCAGCCGATGATATCGCCAAATAAAGACGAGTTGCGCTAATGGGTACAAAGTGGGTACTGGGGAATTCAGAGTCAGGGCTTTGTACGATCCAGGCGCCTCTATGACTGTGATAGGGTCATTGGGCTAGCGCCTGCGGTCGACCTTTGCAACAACGCGATGGCCGTCGAGCACGATGTGCAAATGGTCAAACGTCATCAATCGTACGTTTCGTGGACTTGACATTCGACGTCGCGAGTGTACAACGCGACGTTAATGTGGCGATCATGCCCGAAGCGACCTACGAATGTCTAGTTGGGACGAATTTTGGACGCCTGTTCGGCGCAGTCCACAAACCAAATTTAAATGTTCTGTATCTAATGAAGGAGCGGAAGATTGTCCAACTTCAGTTGGCTACGATAGCTACTGCAGGGGTAGTAGATATCGTCGCAGTTGGACTTGCGTACGATAGTGACGACAAGCACGCGCAGATTCGCGAAATACTGGACAGCATTTTACCTCAATCCAACCTTACGATCGAACGGACGCAATTGTTCAAGCACAGGATAGACGTTTGATCGGCCAGGCCGTAAAACAAAAATATTATTTCGTGTCGCCGAAGATAGAAGAGAAGATGTATCGACAAGTACGAGAGTTGCTTGCTGAAGGCATCATCGAACGCTCTGATAGTGCTTGGTCAAGCCCGGTAGTGATGGCGCGCAAAGGGAATGAGCAATATCGTTTTTGCGTCTACTTCCGGAAAGTTAATGCGCTGTCAAAGGCTGACGCATATTCATTACCTAACATAGATGATATCCTTTGTAAACTGCAGAAAGCGAAGTACATGTCAACGTTGGATTTTAGCAGCGCGTACCATCAAATACCGTTGAAATCGGAGGCGAGACCTCTGACGGCCTTTACAGTTCCTGGGCTAGGCTTACTCCGATTCACGCGTATGCCGTTTGGTTTAGCCTACGCTGGAGCATCCTTCCAGCGAATGACCGACAAAGTAATGAGCCCAGAACTCTAGCCATACGCGTACTCGTGTCTCGATGATATCATCATCGCGACAGAGACGTTCGAAGAGCATCTCGAGTACTTAGAGAAGGTGCTCAAGCGAGTGAACGCGGCTGGATTGACGATCAACCGGAACAAAAGTGTCTTCTGCCGAGAAAAAGTACCTCGGCGTCCTGGTTAATCACGATGGTTTTCGGCCAGATCTCAAGAAGATAGCGCCTATTGTGGTGTATCCAGCGTCGAAAAACCTGAAACAGCTGAGTCGCTTCTTAGGAATGGCGTCGTGGTATCCTGCAAATTCCTGCAAGAATTCGCGACCGTTGTTGAACAGCTCTATTGCCTGACGAAGAAAGGCAGGAAAATACGAATGGGGGACGGAGCAGCAAGACGCTTTTCAACAAGTAAAAACGCTGATAGCTTCTGCACTGATTCTTCATCGCCCAGATTTCGAATCGCAGTTCCTGTTGCAGATGGACGCTGTCATCTGGGCTATACGAAAATTCAGACCTTATATTGAGAAATACCAATTTAAGGTCGACACTGACCACAGTAGTTTGCGGTGGCTATGCAACTTGTATAATCTCATCAGACGCCTAGCAAGATGGGCGCTCGAAATGCAGGGCCATTTCTACACTGTGGAGCATAGAAAAGGCCTGCTAAATGCCGTACCAGTCGCATTGTCATGTATGTACGAAGAAGACGCAGTACCAGTCGAAGCAGTCGGATGGGCAAGCGAAACCTAGGATTAATGGTACTGCGAAAAGGTCAGTAAGATACAGCTGCATCTAACCAATGATCCGCTGTATAAAATGTACAACGGGCAGCTGTATTACTTTTGCCCGGATGAGAAATGGCCGGCGTCTATGAATGACGAGACGGCATGTAAAATTGTCGTGCTAAAAGAAAAACGAGCTGAGATCTTGCAAGAATGTCACGACAAGCCATCAGCCGATCACCAGGGGCATGAAAAAACGTGTGCGTGTGTCGTAATGTACTATTACTGACCTGATATGTACAACAACGTCGCTGAATATTTACGACAATGCTTCATTTCGGGCGAACGCGAAAACAATCATGCAGCACCTCAGAGAACGGATCTTCTTGCGGTACGGTGCGCCAGAGGTATTCCTGTCGGACAATGGCACAAAATTCAAAAATAAGGCCATTGATCAATACCTCAGGGAACAAGGCGTAAGACACGAGTTGACGCCACCTTATCACCCCCAGGCGAACCCAGTAGAGAGAGTGAACCGCACCAATAACAACATGGTGCGCGCGCTGATCGAGTTCTCTGCCGCAAAGAGGGAGTGTAATCTCATCGTTTAACGCTTTATTCGTCGTAAAACCATACCCCGTTGCAGTATATATATATATATATATATATATATATATATATATATATATATATAAATTAATATAATTTTGTTACGTTTGACGTGGAACGTTAAAAGTTCTGTCCAAAATTCCTTTTGATCTAAAAGTTTTTAAACATATGGAAAATTTAGCATTTTTTATGTACTTTCAATTAGTGAGGGGCGTTTTTTTAAATTTTGTTCCCAGACGGTGCTACACGTTCCCTAACTTTAAAAAATTACTACTTTACGAAATTATCAAGCTATCAGAAATCACAGGGGCACAGAAAAATTCTAAGCAACGACTATTTTCATGTATTTTGAGCTGCTGAACAAGAATCCGACGGTATTTTTTACCGATACCTCAAGCGTTCGTCCCTAACCTCAAAAAACACCCCCCAAAATTGATTTTTCCCGCAGTTGAGAGGTTTATCCTGTGATCGACGGGAGGGAAATTATTGACAGAGAGTATTTTTATGTATTTTGTGCTGCTGAACAAGAATCCGACGGTATTTTTTACCGATATCTCAAGTGCTCGTCCCTAACCTCAAAAAACCACCTATCAGCTTTAGTAAATTCGCCAAACTACGTCCAAAATGGTGTGTTTTGGCTGGTGAAAGAGGCATGCATAGCGTGTGTGTATGTGTAATACACCAAAATTTCAAGGCCATGCTTGAAGCATCCAAATTGATGATTCTTACGAAGGGATCTGGTGGTCCATTAAATGGTTATATCGATTGCTTTTCGTTCATCTTATGCAGAAATCAGAATCTTGCTTGTTTTTTAGGAAGTTGTCAAAAATGTGGTAATTTTTTAAGATTTGAAGAACATGTATCTTTTGTATTATACGAAAATAACATTGAAGAATTAATTTTTAGTGTCTGGCAGTCAATAAATAAATGTACTTTAAAAAGATAATGTCTTTCGGTGGATGATTTTACGTCTGAATTGTCTCTGAGTTTAAAAAAACTTATACCACATTTCATCGCAAAAAATCAATCTAAATATATAAAAGATCAGATTAATAATTTACAAGAGAACGAAGGGCTTCTGGAGATGGATTATTTTGAAAATGTTGCTTACGTCGTTCAGGATGCTGCTTAGCAATTTCATTTTAACAATGATCAGTGTACAATAAATGTTGCAGTACTATATTACAGAGAAGATAATGAAACAAGGCATTGTAGTTTTATAGCACTTTCTGAATGTACTACGCATGATACGGCCGCAGTTTATATTTTACAAGAAAAGATTATTTCTGAAATAAAGAAAAGATTTCCAAAAATGAATAAGATTATATACGTCACAGATGATGCAAAGCAGCACTATAAAAATAGATATCAAATGATGAACTTGGTTAATCATGAGTCAGATTTCCAAATAATGGCGGATTAGCATTTCCATGCTACTGCTCATGGAAAGGGTTCATGTGACGGAGTAGGAGCCGTGTTAAAAAGAGAAGCTACTCGTACCAGCTTGCAGGCCAAAGCTATGAAGCGATTTTAAATTCAAAACAACTTTATGACTGGGCGAGACAAAAGTTCCAAACAATAACATTCTTTCACATACTAAAAATTTCAGAAGGCATTTTTAGTTTCTCCCGACAAAAAAATTACTGTGTTTAGAAACTCTAATGCATCAAGTCCATAATCAATAGTACAATATTAATAATTGAATTTAAAATATGTTCAATAAAATAATACAAATATACAAAAATAAAAGCAATAATTAAAAAACTTAAAAAAATAAAAAAAAGAAAGTAATGCGGGCTTTGTAATAAAGACAGTCCCAACCCTGTAAAACGCAGAGAGCTTTCATAGGAATCAATAAAAAAATTGCACAGTATAAACCATATTATCAGTAATCAGTTACATTATTTAAGTGCACTAAAGTAAAAGTAAAAAAATAAAATTTAGCTTCGTGATCAAATTCAGTGGACCAAAATTCATAAAAATAGCCTTTGTCAATGATTTTCCTCTAGATGTAAATTTCTTAACCGCGTAAAAAAGACATTTTGGATGGTTCAGCAGCACAAAATACATAAAAATACACTCTGTCAATAATTTCCCTCCCGTCGATCACAGGATATACCTCTCAACTGCGGGAAAAATCAATTTTGGGGGGTGTTTTTTGAGGTTAGGGACGAACGCTTGAGGTATCGGTAAAAAATACCGTCGGATTCTTGTTCAGCAGCTCAAAATACATGAAAATAGTCGTTGCTTAGAATTTTTCTGTACCCCTGTGATTTCTGACAGCTTGATAATTTCGTAAAGTAGTAATTTTTTAAAGTTAGGGAACGTGTAGCACCGTCTGGGAACAAAATTTAAAAAAACGCCCCTCACTAATTGAAAGTACATAAAAAATGTTAAATTTTCCATATGTTTAAAAATTTTTAGATCGAAAGGAATTTTGAGCAGAGCTTTGTTACGTTTGACGTGGAACGTCCCATATAGATATACAGAGACAGAGCTGTACCCAAAAATCCTTCTGACCTGAACATTTTTAAAAAATCATAAAATTTTGTTATCTACTTTTGATTACCGAGTGGCACTTTTCTAAATTTCGACCCTAGGCAGAGCTGTACATCCCCTAACCTCAAAGAAAATACCGTATCTCTAAAAATAAATGATCTTTTAAAGAAATAAGAGGTTAGGCGAGTTTGAAAGATTCCGCAACGAAATAACAGATAAAAAAGAACTAACAATAAGATCAATCAACCAAAGTCAAGTTTATTATATTTAATCATGATAAAGCAACAAAATTTTTTCTGGTCAATATAAAGGGCTTACTTTACTCAAGATACTTACTACGTAACTTGCCATGACCGTTTCATTTTGTGGAGTAAGTAAGTTGTAAAGTAAGCCCTTTATATTGACCAAAAAAATGTTGTTGTTTCATTAAGATCAAATATTACAAACTTGACTTTGGTTGATTGATCTCAGTTTGTTTATCTGTTATTTAGTTGCGGAAGAGATTTCGGTCCTTTTTAGAAATTTTTTGTTTTTTTAGTATTTCATATTTCTTCTAAAAATAAAATATAAGCATCTTTAGCACCTTTCGACCATCGCTGTTTTGTAACATTTTTATTACTATAAAAGCAAATCACTGATCGTTCTGATACACTACCCTCAAATGATTTATACACCTAGAAACAAAATACCACAAAGCGCACCACCTAGACCTTGTCATCGGCCACCTTTTACACCTAGGCGCCATCCTCGTATGGTTTATTTAACTAGGCACCGAAAACTACGTCGCGAACACCTAGACTTTGTCATCAGCCACCCTGCACACCTAGACACCACCCTCGAATGATTTTTACACCTAGGCACAAAAAAAAAACACGTTGCGTTCCACCTAAACGTCGTCATCGGCTACCCTGGCTACCTAGTTGCTATCACTTTCGTAGTCCCGCTGGTCTGTATATGTGTGATCACATCAGCAATCCTGCTAGTCTGTATAAATTTGTGGGAAAGCAATATGTGCGGCTTAATTCACGGTCTTAAAACGAGTAGTGTGCGGCTAACTTCATGGTCTGAACATTGTTGGGCTAAAGAATCCCAAACGGATTTGAGTAGTTTTGTTGAAACATGCTTGTTTATTGTAAAAAAGCTGCATTCTTATTGCTAATACATCGGTTAGAAATCATTGTTAAACATACAAATATGATTATACGCCAACAAATTTCAGATACAATAATGTAAGCTAGCTAGGTCACCTCGCTCCTAACGTCGCTCGGTTGATTAGGTATATATATATATATATATATATATATATATATATATATATATATATATTATAATTCTGAAGAAAATAAAAAATTAATAGGATTGTAATAATAACTATTGCTACTTTGCATAGGTACAAATGATAAAGATTTTGCGTGATATAGTTTGAATGTAATCGAATATAATTTGCCGTCAATTGTCGAACCGACGCGTACGGAGTCCGCGATTGACTACGAATTGTCGTTGTAAGCCATGCAAGGCTTATTTAAGACCTTGCATCTTTCTATTTTAATTTCACAAGGTATATCGAGCGAGTTTAACAAAAATGTTTAGTTTGCACTTCGCAACTCGACTCATGACCGACACTAACACACTGTAACATATTCTGGCTGCAATGAACATGAGATTCAGCAGTTTTCGTCAATTTAGATCATTTTCAGATATTTTAATTGTAAATGATTTTTCATGCGAATATACGTCGAACGACGTAACATATATATTCAAAACATAGAGCACCTGATAATGAGAGCAGCAACAGATAACTTGCCTGGCGAAGGCAAGTTACCGACCAAGTGGCCTTATGTAAATAGTCTACCTAAGCGTTGGTAGATGGCGTGCGAGGATAAAACACACTAAAGAGGGAGCGACACGGGTATATAAGGAGCCCCTGAAAACCCTGAAATTTGCAACGGTTTCTTGCTCGCGCCTAAAATCGCGAAAATCACAATATTTGCGCGTTCCTTTCTAAGTAACCCACGAACTGGGCGCCAATGTAACTGGGTGAGACTTGACGTGAGAGGAGAAAATCACAAAAGGAGACTCCGGGACCGAGAATCGATCCAGCGCTACTGAGATCTCTAGGCGCGCGTGCTACCACTTGAGCCAACGCCGCCCTATTTCGTCACTCTCTATCCTGCCTCGATTACCAGCAGGGCAAGCGACGTTGTTCCTCGTTACAACGTGTCAATATTATATATACTGTTATTAGATGTACACTTGATGGTAGTTAATTCTTGTGAAACGTTTTTGAAATGCTCTAATCAGATTGCCAGATTGAAAAATTCTAACTGATCAAAAGCGCGATTTCAAAAACGTTTCACGAGAATTAATTACCGTCGAGTATAAATAAATAAATTCAATACAGCCAATATTCTTTATAAGCAGTTATAGCTACTAGTGCACAGGACTGGTATTTAAAATTATAGAATATAATAGAAATAAATTTTGAATATTAAAAAATGATTTCAAACTTTTTGTAATTATTCGATTTTAGTATTAATTATATTAACAAAATCTAACAATAAAATAATATTAATTAAATATTTCTTTTAATTTACATTTATAATACAATGTAAATTGTAGGATCATAACAATCATAACATTTATATTCTGTACTAAAATGTAATACATAATACAACATTCACTTTTACTTTAAATAATAACGTTATCTTGAATCCCTAGCGAAAAAGAAAAATGAAAACAACTAAAGAAAGAAGTTATGAACTGCTGATGATGCAGAAAAATGTCGGAATTGAGACACAGACAACATTAACCTCTTGTTGTCTTCAGATTTATTTAGCTAGCTGCATTCTTCAGTTGGATTTATTTTTTTTAGGCATAAAATTTTACTATTTTAAAGATAATTAAATTAAACAACAAATACACCAAATAATAACTATTAATAAGTGAAGACAACAGTTTTTTCATAGTTTAAGCCAGTTTTATTTATTTTATAATTGTTGACTTCTACATTCACTAGTTTTTTCTCAATCGCAATAGTTATCTTTGGATTTCTACTGATTTTTCGTTAAAAAATACGCCTTTAAATTGCCAGTTAACTAAAATAAACTTAGAAAAACTAATAATACCTGTAAATAAATGTTGTCTTTGTCTCAATTTCGACATTCTTCTGCTGAAAATGTATACCCGATATTACGATACGTATCAGTAGACATGAAATGCACTAGGTTATAAGTGTAAAATTTGCATGTAAAACCACTTATTAGCCATTATATCATGCTTGTTTTCTACATAACTTCTAGTAGAAGGTCAGGCTCATTCTGAAATTTTATAGCTACTTTTTTACTATAAAAAGGTATATTTTTACTGTATTGAGGTTGTCAGAGTCCAGATCAAACATTCATATTTTCATATTTTAAGGTTTAAAATGCAGATAAGGTAGCCTTAACATATATATAGGGCTTTAAAAGTATTTTATATACAGTATATATATACAGTTTGGGCAAAAATAAAAATTTTCATCTTCGGTCTCACAGAGAACCACTATATATATATATATGTGTGTGTGTGTGTGTGTGTGTGTGTTGTAACGGTTGCCAGTGCAATTAACGCACGTTGAGCACGTTACGACGTCTCTCCGGGACAGAATCAACATTCTGTATAATACTTCTGTTGTTACAGCTACTACTATTACCGCCGCGTGTTCATACGTCTTTACGTCCGTGCGCGGATAGATTATAGTCGGTAGAATCTAGTGCCTTCTGCACAGCCGACGGAAACGATGAATAGTAGCATAAACAACAAACAACTTAAAATAATAATGCCGGCCGAGCTACCGTCATAATATATATATATATATATATATATATATATATATATATATATATATATATATATATATATATATAATATATATATATATATATATATATATATATATATATATATATATATATATATATATATATATATATATATATATATATATATATCCAATATATATATATATTGGAATCGGATAGAGCGGAAAAAATTACGTCGCAAAGGATATTTTAAGTTTGCTTTGGTGACCTTGAGAAGGTCAATTCAAGGTCAAATAACAAAAAATCTACTAAACAGCAGTTTGTCTGGTTTTATTTTACTGATGTCGAAAGACGACCTTGACAAAAGTTGATGGGAGCAAAAGGGGCCATCTAATGACACCAACACCTTTGACCTTGAACTCGATTTTCAAGGTCATTGTATTTTTTTAACGGGAACCCCTATTTTTGACCTCGGAATACGGAGCAGCGGAAAAAATTACGTCGGAAATGACATTTCAAGTTTGCCTTAGTGACCTTGAGAATGTCAATTCAAGGTCAAATAAGAAGTATCAGCCTAAGATTGTTTTCCTTTCAATTTTTTTCGCAGAATTATCATTTTGTTATTGTAATAAACATTAAGAGAATAATTGACTTAAAATGTGATTATGCTTTGCTGACTTCAAAGCCATTTTGTAAGGTCAAAAATGCAATATCAAATGTTATGTAGATTCCATATTTATATCCTAACTTTAGTGTTGTCCAGGAACAACGACGTGGACGTAATAGGATTGTGTTCCCTTTGGGGTGCTTGATTAGAGTGAGTCCCCTTGCCTCTCACTTTTCGGGGTGCTTGATTAGAGTGAGTCCCCTTGCCTCTCACTTTTCGGGGTGCTTAATTAGAGTGAGTCCCCTTTCCTCTCACTTTTGCTCAAAATTCAACGCAGGTACTCAAAGACACCACCATTTTGTTGGATACACAATTCAATTCGCTGCTGAAAATGTTCTACTGTTCTGAGTAATACAGCTCTTGGGATGTTTTCACAAGCGGTTTGAATTCTGTGGATCATATCTTCCCTTGTTGTAGTTTCATGTTCATAAACAACATCTTTCAAATACCCACACAAATAGAAATCGGGTGATGTCATATCTGGAGATCTCGGTGGCCATCGAACACCCAAATCTCCACGTCCAGTGCGTCCAATCCACCTGTCACGGTAATTTTGATTAAGATATTGTCGAACTATTCGAGCATAGTGCGCAGGAGCTCCATCTAATTGAATCCACATTCTTGATCTTGTGTATAAATCTACTTCTTCAAGAAGTACTGGAAGACGTTCTCTCAGGAACTGTAAAAAATTATGGCCATTTACATTTTTATCGAAAAAGTATGGGCCTACAAGGTATCCGTTAACAATTCCACACCAAACATCAAGACTCCAACGATTTTGGCCTATAATTTTATATCATAATGCGTATAGCTGAAAAACATTTACTTGACATTTTTGTATTTAGAGATTTCAGTACGTTTATTAGTCTTTTTCTTGCAAAGATTTTCACTTTTGAAAAAAGTTGTTTTATTTTGGGGAGATTTCACATCTTCTACAAAGCATATTCTTCTTGCTATTGCAATTCATTAAATCTTGATCTATTTGATAGACAACAAGCTACTATTGGTTTAGATATTGATCGCATCGCGCATATAATCGTATAGCAATACATGCATATATACGACGAGTATATATCAGACGATGTAGCATCAGAGTATGTAGCAGACGAATGTCGGTAAAGTAGATTAACTACTGTAACCACTAGTGTATAATACCTAATATACTTACCGGAAGTCACGTGACCGGAGGAGACGAAAAATAACGGGAGAGAATAAAAACTCTGAACGAAATGAAATATACCGAGAAAATTTTCAACTTGTAATATTGAGTTATATAATATATTATATAATATTTTTTGATGAACCTTTTATACATGAAAGATTACGATAATATATTCAAGTAGATACCAACGCGCAATAATAATTATTTAAATGCAATCGAGATTTTTTTTAAGGTTGGAACACCTAATTCCAAAATATATAGGGTCGCGCTGTCGACAAATCGTATTTCGTACTTTTTCTTGCCAAAGCGGCGCTGTCGCGCCCCTTGATGAAATCGAATTTAAATAATGGCTCTTAAATATTGAAAAAAACAAATAATTTAGTAGTTTTAAAAAAGAGTTGAAAGCGATAAAAATTTTGCACGAAATATTATCAAGCTATAATATAATTACAGAAATATTTGCTTTCGGCATAAGTGAATCGTTTCTGCAACCAAGCGATTCTTTTGCTCGAGAACAAATTCCGGATACACGTTCTTTATGCACGACAGACTCGGAAAGCGCTGCGGTGGAGTGGCCCTCTACGCCCACAACTCCTTTGAGGAGGCCATCCTTAACTGCTCACCGTGTGACCAGCTTCTACTCATGGGGAACCTGATTATAGAATGGTACGGTTACTCAGCAAGCCGCAATATCCTCGAGCAGTCTCTTCGCACCTTGGGTCTCGTACCTACACCCTTCGGCAAAACGCACCACCTCGACCAGTCTAAGTCGACAATCGACAACATTTGCATCCCACAAGCTTGTAGGGACGTTTCTTACTGGCAACTGCATCTGCTCTGGATATCTGCGCACAATGCCCTGTTTGTCTCTTTTCCAATCAGCACCGGCGACACTACAAGGAACACAACATCAACGCGGAGCTGCTACAAAAACTTTGATATCTAGCCTTTGTGAAAGGATCCCTGCGAGGTTAATTGATCTGTTATTAACACAATCGACGACCTAGACGAGCGTGTGCGTCTTTTTACCGCAACTATCCTGGGCCTCTACAATTCTCCCGCACTTTCGCTTCTAAACATCAGCCCTCGCCATGGCTAACACCTGAATTCCGCGAACTTCGTAACACACCTAACAAGGCTGGGCATAAACTCAAATATAACAAGAGCATGAAAAACAAGGACGAGTACAAAGCGCTCAGCAAGAAAGTGAAAATTGAATTTAACAGAGCATCCATGGCCTACTACAGTAAGAAGATCAGCAAGGAAATGTGGGATATCATAAGCAAATTGGGCCTGCGCGGCAAGGACGTCGACATTCAACTTCCGGTTTTAGTCGACGCACTGAATCGCTTCTTCGTAGGCTCCAACACGCCCGAAATTCTGCACGACCTCCGCTCAACAGCCAGAATATCACCGGACGATTACTTTTATTTTAGGCACGTCACAGCCGAAGAAATTCTCCAAGCGCTTAGTGCCTCCCGGTCAAACGCGGTAGGACTGGACGGTCTGCAGGTGAGTATGTTGAAGGACTGCTCTTTCGCAATCCTCCCGGTGCTCATAAATATCTTTGACGCCTCGCTACAGTCTGGCATTTTTCCGGATAGCTGGAAAAGCGGAACTGTCAGACCGATTTCAAAAGTGCGCGATCCTTCAGACGCTAGTGACCTTCGCCCGATAAGTATCCTCTCTCCGGCCGTCAAACTTTTTGATGCAGTTGCGCTGAATCAGATTAACGATTATCTAACCAGCAGAAACCTGTTAAATCCTCTTCAATCGGGTTTTCGAAAGGGTTTTAACACCCACACCGCTCTCATACGCTACGCAATCGATGAGCGTAAGGTCACTTTGTTGGTCTCGATCGATCAGACCAAGGCTTTCGATCTAGTCAACATCCCTCTGATCGCCGAAAGCTTCGCTTCTTCGGATTCTTTGATCTCTCTGAACGCACGCAAATTGTCACCTCTTGCTCCGGTGAATCTTCTTCACTGCTGTCAAAAACCTCCGGTATTCCACAAGGCTCGCTCCCAGGGCCTCTATTTCCCTCTATGTACATCGACGACATGCCTAATGTTTGCGGTGATTGCAGTTATCACCTTTACGCGGATGATTTTTGCATGTTTGCGCACGGTTCTGCTCGGGATGCGCCTTACATCATCGAACGGATCAACGCGGCCCTTGCCAACATCGTCTCTTGAGCAAAAGCAAACGGACTTTGTATTAACGGCAAAAAAACCAAAGCCACCTGGTTCGGCTAGTGCGGCTTCAAGGCAAGGCTAAATCAGCAGAACTTGCCTCCTATTGTGGTAGACGGGCAGAACATCCAACCCTGTAAATCAGTCAAGTTGCTGGGTATTACTCTTGATAGCTGCCTAACCTTGAGAGAGCAATGCACCCTCACGGTCAGGAAATGTTTCGCGGACTCTCTCGCCTCAGAAAAAACTCGTTCTTTCTTTCTCGCGAAACGAAACTTCTCCTTGTAAAAGCTATGGTTTTTTCATATCTCGAGTATTGTCTGGCCTTGTTTCTCGGGTTAACTAACGAGCTTGTGGCCAAACTTTATTGCTGCAAAAACGCCGCTATGCGATTCGTTGAGGGTATTAAACGACATCAAGTGGCGCGGGAGCGCCACGAAGGCGAGTTTGAGAAGCAGACGACGCCGCGGCGCCCGTGACACTATTTACTTCTATATTGGTCTCTCGAATTTTCAATTAAGGAAATAAATTATTTATCATTCATGTAACCAGCTAATTTTGATAAATGTTTATACTGGTATGCCAAACTATGATTTTAAACCAAAATATCAGCAATAAACCAGCTTTAACATAATAAACAAGTATGCAGGTGAACAAAAATGCTGAAATCACTTGCTTAATTTTTCTTCAGCCCAAAAAGTGGTAAGACCGTTAAGTTAGCTGCGTGCAGTTTGACCGAGTGGTTAGACTGTGAAGTTGGCCGCACAAGCTATTGAGCCTACATTGTCTGCTCCTCTGCTTGAATTATAAATGTGTGCTCCGTAGTATTCGGTGTTTTGGTGTAAAAATCTTTCAAGGAAGATGTCTAGATAAATAGGGTAGCTGATGACGACGTCTAGGTGGTGCGCTCCGTGATTTTTGGTGTTTAGATAAATAAATCATAAGAGGACGGCATCTAGGTGTACAGGGCGGCCGATGGCGAGGTCTAGGTAGTTCGCACCGTGGTTTTTGGTGTCTAGGTGTAGAAATAATTCGAGGGCGGTACCTAGGTGTACAGGGTGGCCAATGACGAGGTCTAGGTAGTTCGCTCCGTGGCTTTTGGTGTTGAAATAATTCGAGGGCGGTGTCTAGGTGTACAGGGTGGCCGATGACGAGTTCTAGGTAGTTCGCTCCGTGGTTTTTGGTGTCTAGGTGTAAAAATCATTTGAACGCGGTGTCCAGGTGTACAGGGTGGCCGATGACGAGGTCTAGGTCGTGCGCTCCGTGGCTTTTGGTGTTGAAATAATTCGAGGGCGGTGTCTAGGTGTACAGGGTGGCCGATGACGAGGTCTAGGTAGTTTGCTCCGTGGTTTTTGGTGTCTAGGTGTAAAAATCACTTGAACGCGGTGTCCAGGTGTACAGGGTGGCCGATGACGAGGTCTAGGTCGTGCGCTTCGTGGTTTTTGGTGTCTAGGTAAATAAATCATACGATGACGGCGTCTAGGTGTACAGGGTGTCCGATAACGAGGTCTGGATAGTTCGCGCCGTGGGTTTTGGTGTCTTGGCGTAGAAATAATTCAAGGGTGGTGTATATCAACAATCAGTGATCTCATGTTAGTGATAAAAATGTTACAAAAAAGCTTTGATCTAAAGGTGCTAAATATGCTTATATTTTATTTCTACGACGTCGAATATGAAATACTCAAAAAATTTTACTAAAAAGGATTGAAATCTCTAAAAAAAATAACTTTTAAAAAAGTAAAAAGTTAGGCAAGTTTAATATATTTCGCAACAAAATTACAGATTGAAAAGTACTAAGATCAATCAAACAAAGTCAAGTTTATTATATTTAATCGTGATGAAGCAAGGAACAACTCTCAAGATAATTACTACGTAACTTGCCATGCCCGTTTCATTGTACTTATGGTGTTTGTATGACGTTCTAATACATAAAAGGAAATTTTAGTTGTTCACCAATAAACAAAATTAAACGGGCATGGCAAGTTACGTAATAATTATCTTGAGAGTTGTTCCTTGCTTCATCACGATTAAATATAATAAACTTGACTTTGTTTGATTGATCTTAGTACTTTTCAATCTGTAATTTTGTTGCGAAATATATTAAACTTGCCTAACTTTTTACTTTTTTAAAAGTTATTTTTTTTAGAGATCATCACATCTCGGATATCATCACATCTCGCCAACGTACAAGAAATACGGGATTGCATCGTACAAGATTATTAACTTTAAACCTGTTGGCTACCACTTTAAGGTTAAATACTCCTTTTTACCTACGTACTCACAAGATCCAGGACACCAAGGGCCCTAGATCCAAAAGTGCACTTGATCTCTGTATTCTAAAATTTATCACGGAGACGTTCGCCAACTCTTTTCGTGTTGGAGCGGCGCAGCTATGGAATGAACTTCCTAAAGAAATCCGCAAGTTGCATAAAGCTAAATACCCTCCGTCTGCCTTTAAAGAGCATCTAGCTGAACGCTCTGCCCTCGCCGATCCTCGACTACAATAGTTAATCGTATAGCTGTAATACGTAGTTTTATTCGTCTATTCTACCAAAATATTTTATATTATCTGTACATACGTCTAGTTCTTCGATATTACTTGTATGAATATATGAATGCGCAACTTTTATTTATTATTTTAATCTCTAGTTTCTAGTTTTAGTTTCAAATACTCTGTATTCTCTCACATTCTGTCAAACATTGTAAGGACCTTAACGCTAGTCCACCTCGGCAGCTCTTCCAGAGCATACAGTAACATACTGTACCATTGACTATAACAGACCCTGAGTCCCTAGTATATCTGTGAAAATAAACTCTACTCTACTCTTTGGAGCCTTTATAAACCCATGCGCGGCCTATGGCCAGTCAAAAGTCCAAGCGCAATTTAAGCGCCAGCGCAATTAAAGCGCCTAGTTCCTGCTCTTGAGCATCTTATGCCTTGAGCAGGTAAATACTTCTACAGAAGTAAAAAAAATTCTACAATTTCTATACTTTTAACATTTTTAAAAAAGACACGATAACGCAACTAAAGCGTTTCTGTCCCAGACTCTGAATAATTACTACAGACTTGTAAAATTTCGATACAATAACGCAGATTACAGCGTATTGGTCAAGATTATATTGTAAAAATCAAAGCAGATTTATAAATTTAGTTTTGTTAAGACGAATATATGCAAAATTCATCAAGTGGCGCAGTAGCGCCACAAAGGCGAGTTTGGGAAGCAGACGAAGCCGCGGCGCCCGTTACACTATTTACTTCTATATTGGTGTTCGAATTTTTCATTATGCAAACAAAATTACCATCATTACTGCTTATTAGAATAATTAGTGAAAAGGCTGCTTATTTTATAATATGTGAGTGTATAATCCACAAATGCTAAAATCGCGTTTTTCTCCTTCAGCCTGAAATGTGTTAGGACCGTTAAGTTAGCCGCAAGAAGTATTAGGACCGTGAATACAAGACTAAAGCTAATATGACAAAGCAAAATAGAAATTTAAGATCTTTAAATTTCAAAAACCAGAGCCTGGGTCTACGCACCACCTGGTGCGTGCACGGCTGCTCAACTGCGTTAATAATCTCTCTCTCTCTCTCTCCCTCTCTCTCTCTCTCTCTCTCTCTCTCTCTCTCTCTCTCTCTCCTATTGCCGAATTCGCACGTGTTTTTCTTCGCGCGCGCGAGTCTACGCTGTTTCGTCGGTGCTCAACTTGTTAAAATACATATTGTCGCAAAGACTAGAAAATTCTACAAATATTATCCTAAAAATATTTTATAGCACAGTGCGGCTTAAATCCGCGTTTAAGTCACGCCAACCCGTGACCTAAGTAGTCCATTATTGCACCGTGTATATACACGCCGTGCAGTAATCGGCTATTTAGGTCACACGTATCGTAATATACTATGTACGCATGGGTGGACTGCTATTGTAATATATGAATATTATCGTACAAATGTTACATGTAATAGTCGATGGTTTTGATCGTGAGATGTTAAGTTCACGATTGCTGCGAAAATATCGGGGCGATGAAATGAGTACAATAGATTATCGGTAAATGCGTTCATTTGTTAATCGTAATTCACAATTTATGGTTTAGTTTTATATATATATATATATATATATATATATATATATATATATATATATATTAGCAACATGTGAAGCCTCTTATATCTTTTTTGTGCAAATAATATAATAGTGCGTATTAATTAATCTAATCACGCGGAGCGAGCTTACGTCACTGACGTAACAGATTGAGGCGAGGCCCGCAAACTAAAAATTTGAGAATTTTCTGCAGTTACAATATATAAAAAATAACTTAAGGAGAAACTTCAATTAATGTATTTTTTTTATTAATCGAACTACATTTTTTACATAGTTTGATCACATAAAATTAATTATGATTCAAAAATTGTCAATGTCATGTCCATTAACTGTGTTTTTTTTGTAATTAAAACTGTTAATTAAACATACATTTTATTTATAGACCATATTTCAGATACTTCTAATAAGTTTGATTAAAAAAAATGTAATGTCTCAAAAATATTAACTTTAAACAAAAGTAAATGGTTAGCCGAGTTTGATTTATTCTATGTTGCAGTGCATGTCAATAATAGTATGTCACATAATAATTTCGATCGAAACAGAATTACAGATCTAAAAAGAAATATGATCAATCGAATAAAGTAAATTATAGTATATAAAATAATATAAGTTACACAATATTATAGTAATATTACAATATTATTTTATTTATAATATGTATAATATGACAAGCACAAACAGAATTGTTGGGATCAATTAAGTTCTGAGTCAAATAATTGCTAACTAAAAACTTGAATAATATATTGATCAAATACAAACCATTCTTGTGTACTTACTACGTATCTTACCATGCCTGTTTCATAAATATTAAACTGAGCCCATCATTGAACATAACAATTTTGAGTTTGTGCTGTTTTATGTTTTAAAAATATTGTTATACACCAGTGGAAATAAAAAATGTAATAAAGTGTAATAAAATATTAGAAAATGTAACAGATCGTACCATATTGTACGTTTTTGTTGGATTTCGGACCTTTTTTACATTTTATAAAAACAATGCCAACAACACCTACATGTGTTTGTATCGGTAGACATGATATTTACTAGGATATAAGTGTCAAATTTGCATGTAAAACCACTTATTAGCCATTATATCATGTTTGTTTACAACATCACTTTTAGAAGAAGGTCAAGCCCATTCTCAAACTTATAGCTACTTTGTTACTATAAAAAGGTATCTTTTTACTGTATTGAGGTAGTCGGAGTCCGGATCAAACATTCAGATTTTTATATTTTAAGGTTAAAATGCAAATAAGGTTGCCTTAACATATATATAGGACTTGAAAATTATTTTTATTGCAAAATTCAGAAAATTTCACAAATAAAAGTATTAGGGTAGTTTTAGTTTAAAATCCATCCCTCACAAATCATTGAAAATAGGCAAAAATTGCTTAAAACCTCAATTTTGACCAGCTAGAACTCGAAGCTAAATGAAGGAATCGCGCTGAAATTTTTTTTGAAAATCAGGTACAACATATAGAATATATATATATATATATATATATATATATATATATATATACTTATATAGAATCGAAGATATGAAAATTTTAATTTTTGCCTAAACTGTATATATATATATATATATATATATATATATATATATGTATATAAATTTTGTTTCTAGAATCTTAGTCTTATGATTTAATTAATAAAGTGAATATCTCTTACCAGAACTATTGTATATGCAGATAATGTACAGTACTAATGTAATCTTCATAGTCGTTGCAGTATTTTATTATGAAAATATTTTCAAAATTCAGGACTCAGACTTGTATGTTATATAATTATTCTTTTTGTCTTAGTAGTAACTTGTGATTTATCAAGATAACTCTGGACATAGCCCTTATAATAGACTTATCGAACTGACAATTTGATACTCTCGAGGCCCCTCTAAGATACTGCTGACTTCTATAAGTGAGTCAAGAGAAGGGATTTCAGTAATTTATTTTCATTGAATGATGCATCGTAATTCGAATATAGCATATCTTTTGAAAACGCCCAATCTATTTTTTAATATTGATTTGTAGAATCTTACACATTAAAACTTTATAAAATATCACACATACACACACAAACACATATACACAAACTCACACATTCGCACACATATATACACACACTTTAGGTAAGGGTAAAAATTCAAGAAAACTAAAATAAGAAATGGTAAAGATTAAAAATTCAAAATTTATAAGCTGAGATTTTAGAATGAAAAAATTTATAAAACAAAATTGAATTGAAATATTTTGAAATAGTATATTTGCGGTTAAAATATTGCAAGAGGAATATTTTTGGTAGTTTCAAAATTTAGTTTTTCAAAATTATACCTTTCCAATATTTTAGCACTTGAAATTTTACCTTTTGTTATAAATAAATTCGTAATTTTATCCTTTCAAATCTTTATTTTTCAAAATGTTTATCCTTACCCACACACTTTGACTAAACTATCTGCAGTTACAATTTTGAAGAGATAAAAACGCTGATTTATTGACACGTAGCTTTCATCAATGTAATTTCTCACTCTCATAAGTAATAATAAAGGGAGCAAGAAGCGTGATACTGTAGCCACAATGACAAATTTAAAGTACGAAGTACAATATGATACATCGCACTCTATATTCTCTAAAATTGTATTTTTTAACCTAAATTTATTTTCCTAACACTATTATCTAAAAGCTGCTTCATATCTGTAATCTATTGGTATTTATTTTAAAAACTATCTTATTTCTACAAATAGTATTCCTTGTAGATAAATTTAATCATATACTAGCAAGATGCACATACATCGCTTACGATAAACACGATGATTAGCACTAAATTTTGTCATAAAATATTATTAAATAAAATGATTAAAATACTAAAAGAATAAATGTGTCATTTTTGTAAAAATTTATTTAAATTATTAAAATTGTACTATGATGTGCTTATTTTTTTATAAACCGAGTCTCCTAGGCAATTACTAAACAAATAACTTCATCAATAAGTACAAAAAAAATTTCAAAAATGTTATTGCTCCAGTAATTGCTAAAGTAATTGCTCTTCTGTATAAATCAACATTTGAGTAATTACTTTAGAAACAACTTTTGTAATTACAACTTTAGAAGTAAAATTAATCACAAACTCACTGTTAGTACAATAATTACTAAAGCTATTGTAAAAAATATAAATTTTCGTAATTCTCGCAAGGTATTATTATCGTATGACGTATTTTGATACTAACCCTGTTGAAAATAATAACGTAAATTGTAAATAACGATAAGTTCTTTGATAAATTCACATGTTTAAAAGAGCCTATTGAAGTAAAAATACCAAATGGTAAAAATTTGAAAGCTACTAAAATCGGAACTGTAAAATTATTTTTCAAAAATTATTATAATGAAAAACAAGTAGAAGTCAAAAATGTTTATTATGTTCAAGGTATCAGACAAAATATATTGAGTTTATCAAAAGTAACTGAAAATTATACAGTAGTAGCCAAAAATGATGATGCCAAAATTTACAATAAACGTAGAGAATTAATAGTAGTTGCTAATAAAAAAGACAATCTTTATTTTAGGAAAAGCTTCGTAGTTAAAAAAAGTACTAAATCAATGTATGTTGATTCGGTCAAACTGAATGATAAAGTGAAATGGCATAGGACACGTAAATTTTCAATATTTATCAAAATAAGTGAATAACAAATAAGTCGAAAGCCTGCCAGAAAAGATTGAAAGTACTGAAATGAAATGTGCAAATTGAATTGAAAGCAAAATGGCCAATGTACCGTTTAAAAATAATAGAACAAAAACTACCGAAATCTTAGAACTTATTCATACTGATTTGAACGGCCCACATAAAACAATTGGTTATGGTGGAGAAACATATTTCGTAACATTTGTTGATGATTACGGTAAATGTACTAGAATCTTTTGCTTTAAAAATAAATCAGAAACTGCGAGTTGTCTGAAAGAATTCGTGAATTTAGTAGAAAATAAATTCAATAAATAGGAAAAAAGGTTGCAATGTGATAACGGTAAAGAATATTTAAACCGTGAGATTTATGAATTTGTAATGTCTAAGGGAATAGAACTAGTAACATGTCCACAGTACGTCCATGAACTAGATAGGTTAGCTATGGATATAGGTAGATGCTTGATGCGAGAAGCAAAAATACACAGGCGATATTGTCCATTGATTATGAAAACTGTTGCTTATCTAAAATATCGTTCAACTGCCATTACAGCAGAGAACAAAAATCCTTATAAAATATTTTTTGATAACAAACCTAACGTAGAAAATTTGAAAATTTATGAGAGTGGAGTTTTTGTAAGAGTTCCAGAAGCGGTGCGAAAAAGCAAATGGGATGATAAAGCCCATTTAGGAGTACTAGTAGGTTATGTAGAAAATGGCTATAAAGTTCTAGTTAACGGCAGAGTCATTCATGATTAACATGTACAAGTAGTTGAAGAAAATACTAAAATTATTTGCTTAGAAAAATTGCAATAAATGTACAAAATGAGATATTGAAATATGAATCCGAAATAAATGAATATGATGTAAATTCAAATTGAACTAAATCTCTTATCTTTACTCAGATCTTCGGGGTAAGTAGAGATAACGAATTAAATTCTAATATTGGACTACAAAAAGGACTGAAATCTGAAAAAATTAACTTTTAAAAAAGTAAAAGGTTAAGCGAGTTTGATATATTCCGGAACAAAATACCAGATAAAAAAGAACTGAGATAAATCAACCAAAGTCCAGTTTATTATATTTAATCATAATGAAGCAACGAAATTTTTTTTGGTCAATAAAGGGCTTACTTAACTCAAAGTTACTTACTACGTAACTTGCCATGACCGTTTCATTGTACTTGTGGTGTTTTTATGGCGTTCTAATACATAAAAGGAAAATTTTAGTTGTTCACCAATAAACAAAATGAAACGATCATGGCAAGTTACGTAGTAAGTATCTTAAGAGTTTTTCTAATTGATCTACTGATTTTAACTTTAAGTTGAGTAAGCCCTTTATTGACAACAAAAAATGTTGTTGCTTCCATATGATTAAATATAATAAACTGGACTTTGGTTGATTTATCTTAGTTCTTTTTTATCTGTTATTCCTTTGCAGAACATATCACAGTCGCCTAACCTTTTACTTTTTTAAAAGTTAATTTTGTCGATGTTATTAAAGGCGTATTTTTAAAAAAGTTAAGAAAAATGTGTAGAAATCAGAAGATAGCTGTTTTGATTAGGAACAAACTAGTGAACGTAGAAGACAGCAATTATAAAATAAAGAAAACTGTTTTAAACTATGAAAAAACTATTGTCTTTACTTATTAATAGTTATTGTCTGTTGTATTCATTTTTTTTATTTATTTTCTAAATTGTAAAATTTTACATCTGATAAAAAAATCCAACTGTAGAATCTAGCAAACAAAGAGAAAAAGACAACAAAAGATTACTGTTATCTCTTTCTCAATTCCGACGTTTTTCGGCTATCATCTGCAGTTCATGACGTTTTTTTTATTTTTATTTTTCGTAAGGGATTTAAGATATCGTTATCATTTAATATGAAAGTAAATATAGAATTATGTATTACATTTTAGTACAGAATATTAATGTTATGATTGTTCTGATCTCCTAATTTACATTATATTATAAATGTAAATTAAAAAAATGTTTAAATAATTTTATTTTATAATTTTAAAGCAGGTCCTGTGTACTAGTAGCTATAACTACTTTTATAGAATGTTGGCTGTATTATATATATTCATTTATACTCGACAGTAATTAATTCTTATGAAACGTTTATGAAGTCGTGCTTTTGATTGGTTTGAGTTTATCGATTTAGCAATCCGATTGGATCATTTCAAAAATGTTCCACAAGAATTAACGACCATCGAGTGTACATCTAATATTTAACAGTATATTTAATCACAATTAATTTGTAAATCGCGAACGAAGCGAGCGTTTTCCGGTAGTAGTAATTAATACATAATTAATTAATTATTTTACGATGATACATTATTACCACAAGGTGGATATATACTGATTTCTTCAAAAAATTGCATGAAGTTATTACGTCTTGCTCGTTGTTATTGAAAAATCGTTGCCAATTAATTGGCACGTGGCTTCCTCTACCCGTCTTATTTTTCACCTCTCACTAAATTTGAAAAAATAAAATGAATTTGAAGTATACTAGTCTTAGTCTTAGTCTGTTGGGTAAAGGTGAACTGCGGCGGCCTCTGCACGGGTACGTGCCGGTCGAGCACTCAGGCAAAGCCCATTGTGATGTGTCTCCTATACCATACGTATTTATAAACCTTTGTTTATAGCTTTGGCAATGCGGCAAATTGATGCCAAGCTTTTTAACTTTAGCTCCTCTAATCCCGATATGAAAACCCCCCACACCCTCTATCTTGTCCCTGAGAATGCTGGGCATTTACACAGCAGGTGGGATGTGGTCTCCTTTTCGTACTTACACCATCTGCAGCTTCCGGAGTCCCTTAGTCCTAGGTTCTACAGGTGGTATCCTACCCTCCAATGTCCCGTCAGTCAGCCCACGGCCAACCTTAACCTATTCCTGCTCAGGCCCCTAATGATCAGCAGCCACTCCTCTGGTAGGCTGCTGCCCATCAAGGCCCTAGCCTGTCTTAGCTCATTGGCATAGGTCCATTTGTCGCACAGATGCAAGTTGAGCCAGTCTTTAATTGCTTTATTAACCTCGCATATGGGGACAGCGACTGCACACTTTCTAGCTCGAATGCCGTTCGCGCCCCTACCCCATAGCCTGTCCGCCTTTTCTTTACCCACTACGCCGGAGTGTCCAGGTACCCACGCCAGTCTCACCGCGTTGTGTTCTGCCAGTAATTCCAGCGCCTGTCTGCACCTTAATACCTATTTTGAGAAGATACTGATACTGTCTAGCGCCATGAGAGCTGCCCTGCTATCCGAGCAGAATCTTACAGTTCTTTGCCTTGTGCCTCTTTCCAACAGCTATTTAGCAGCTGCTGTAATGGCCCTGATTTCTGCCTGGAAAACCGTAACATAGTGGTCGAGCGAACACACAATTTCTTGTGTGTCCCCCTTTTCCCAGGCACCTGCTTCTACGACGTTCTCGTTTTTTGAGCCATCGGTAAACCACACCACACTGTTTTCGAGGAGTTTGTGTGAACCCGTCTTTCATTTTTCCCTTTCTGGGATTACAATCGAGAACGGCTTAGAGAAATAAATTCTATCCGCCATTCTGTCGCAAACTCTTTCCTCCATTAGCGGCATTACTTGTTCCAGAAGTGCCGCATCCTTGAAATCCGAACAGTTCGTTGATTCCGCTATTCTGCAAAATGTTCTGCACGCATTTGCCTTTATTACCTTGCCTAGTGGAGGGAATTCCAACAGTCTTTCCATGGCGACCGTAGGTGTCCTTCGCATGGATCCCGTGATTCCTTCCATAACCTATCTCTGCACCCTATCTAGTACCCCTATGTGAGTTTTCAACTCACATTTGTCACTCCATACCAGTGCCCCATGAGTGAGTCTTGGTTAGATGATTGCATCATAAAGCCATCTCATTTTGTCCTGTTCTAGACCCCAGGTATTGCCAAAAGCCCTCCTGCAGGCCCAGAAAGTGCCTATCGCTTTCTCGCATTCATCTTTGATATGTTTCCCCAAATTGAGTCTGTCGTCAAGCGTGACTCCCAGGTATTTGACCTCCTTTACCAATTTCAGGGGAACTCCATGGAGTTGAAGCCCTTCCATCGGCTTAGTTTCATACCTGTTCGTATACAGCATGACACTGACTTTGTTGTGGTTAACCCCCAGTTTTACTTTATTACACCATTTTTCCACTAGGCCCAGTGCGAACTGCATTAGATCTGCCAGAACGTCCTCGTCGTCCTCCCTAATCAGGATGACGATGTCGTCTGCATATGCCTGTGCGTTTATACTAGCCTCGTTTAGGATGCAGAGCAAGCTGTCCACCACCAGGCACCATAGTGTCGGTGACAGCACCCCTCCTTGTGGGCATCCATTCTTCACCACTCCTTTGCAAGAGTACGCTCCCCAGGTAGCCACTATCGTCCTGGTCCTCAACATAACGCTGATCTACCCGGCGACAGTTGCTGGTATTGCGTGCTCCTTCATACCTGCTGAAATCGCCTCACCGGTCGTGTAATTGAAAGCCCCCTCGATGTCTAGGAAAGCCACCAATACCATACCCCTGTTTTTCATGCCCTCTTAAATGAAGCTAACTGCGTCTACCAACGCTGTGTCCACTGACTTTCCTGTCTAGTAGGCATACTGCTTGCTGTGCAGCGGCGCTTCTACTAGTGATGACTCGTTGAGATATCTGTCAACCAGCTTTTCCAAAGTTTAAAGTAAAAACGAGATCATGCTGATTGGCCTGAAATCCTTTGCGACCGCGTGATGTGTCTTACCTGGTTTGGGCAGGAAAGCCACCCTTGCCTGCCCCCATTCTTCCAAAATATATCCTAGTGCCAGACAGGCTCCGTACAATTTCTCCAAGGCTGGGACTAATATGTCCATGCCCTGTTGCAGCAAAGCCTGCTGTTGCTGTTTCGCCAATCTCCAGTCCTTTTCGTGTACCATCAGCTAAACGGCTTCTGATCTCGCCCCTTCCCTGAAGTCTATAAAGTGAGTTTCCATTAGGCCCTCTAGGGACTCCTGTCTATTCTTTGCCCAATCCCCCATTACCAATCCAATCGAGTCTGTCAGTGGCCTCTTCGGGTGTTGCAGGACACTGCACAGCCTGGCCATGTCTGGTACCGTGCTTCGGCTTTTGCAGTATCTTTTCCAACCCTCCACCCCGGCCTTTTCGATCTTCTTCTTATATTCCTTTTGCTCCGCTCTATACGCCCGTTTGTCCTTGACACTCTTTCTGTGCTTGGACCGGTTGTATAGCCGCCTTACTTTCTTCCTGCATTTCTTCAGTGACTTATTTCACCAGGAAGCGCCCTTCGATGGCCTCTTGAGCCTAAGTTCACAATTGTTCTCGTAAGAACTTATTATTATGTCTCTTACGATTCTGCTGCAGTGATCGATGTCCTCTGCTGTCTCGTATGTGACAGGGAAGCTACCGATCTTAGCCTTAAGTTTCTCTCTATATCCTACCCAGTTCGTTTTCCTAGGTTATCTTATAAGCTGATCAAGCGTACTTTGTCCGCCAAGTCTAAACACGATGTGTTGGTGGTACGACATGGAGACTTCTTCTGACTTTCTGAAGTCTATAACCTAGGACCACACGTTCCTAGAGGCCAGGGTGATGTCTATGACCTACTCCCTAACGGCGTTTCGGAAAGTGGGTCTGCTGCCTGTATTGAAAAAGTCTATGTTCGTTGTTGCAGAGAACTCCAATAGACTTTCTCCTCTAGGATTGCAGTCTGTCTGCTGCCCCAACATGTGTGATGTGCTTTCGCCTCACAATTCATCATAAGCTTGCTACCTTCGGCTTCGCATTCTCTAATTAATGCGACCATTTCCTCTGGTGGGCACGCTTTCTCATAAGGAAAGTATCCCGTGGCAATCATAATGACTTTCTGTTCATCCACGGTGCCCTTGTAGCTTGCCCTAGCTGTACATAGATCCCTTGAGCAGTTCTTTTTCACCGTCTCTACCTAAAGCCTCTTAACAATAAGGCACGTTCTAGCCAAGATGGGACTGCCACTGATCAGTGTACCTATTCCGTTTAAGCCTGCGATTTTGCCGTTGTAAATCCAAGGTTCTTGGATTAGGCAAATACCTGTACGTACCCCCGCCATACGTCTAGCCAGAACGGCCAAGGCGCTCTTGCAATGGTGCAGATTGATCTGCGTGAACTCTATGTTGGTGTCCGGTACAGATCCGGCACCATTCATTTTGCTCACGCTGTTGCGTTGCCCTCGATCAACCATCTTGTTCGAGAGCACCGCTACCCGCATCTACCTTTGCGCTTACCGTATTAAGGCTGGGATCGACCTTCATGACCTCTACTCCCGTCTGTCCCGGCTCTTTCTCCGCCTTTTCCTTGAACGGGACGACATGCCGCCTCCACAGAAAAGTCTGAAGTCAAAGGTCTTCAGTGCCTCGACCTCAGTCCTTTCCAGCAGCACCCGAATGGCCGTCTTCTCCTACTTTTTACCCTCGGTGCCCACTGTCACCGTTTTGGTTTCGGCGACTACCCAAGAGTCCGGTGTAAGTGTGTAGTTCTGCCTTTTCAAGCGCTTCACCACGACCTTCAGAGTATGCACACCGGGGGCGTAGATCATCGCTCTGACCAGCTTTTGGAAGTCTTCCATCCCAATAGCCTTGAGTTGGGTGCCCTCCCCATACGACCATTTAGTAGCATAACTAAGTAACCACTCCATGTCCTTTTGGTCCTTGCAGTGGAAGATCTGTGCACCCATCTGGAACCAATTGTCCAAGAAAATAGCCTCCGTCCGCGACGTCATCAATCTCCCCCTCCATGGCCTCCAGGTCCTTCTCTCCCTGGTCCTCGTCAAGGCGCTCTTCCGGGTACTTGACCGGAACTATGGCCACCTTTAAGTCAGTATACCCCTCAGAAGCCACCTACCGCGGAGAAGCAAACCCCGACTTCTGTAGCCTCAGCATCCCCCCCCCTGACCCAACATGGCCCTATCTGGTCACCAACCGGCACTGTTAGGTTAGGCGGGATTTTTCGTCGGCTGAGAGGGCAGCCAGGTCATATTGGTTAGGCCGACCCGGACCCCTGTACTATCCGACTGCCTATGAGCGCCAGACAACCTAGTTTTCCTACGGTACCCTCAGATCGACGCAGTCAACCCTCCTTGAGTGACCCTGGTGGACATACGTGCCCGGGGGCAGCTTTGGAGTCGGCAGTGTTCGAGTGTTGAGGTGTAACATGTGTATTCATGTGTTGTTTTTTCCAACCAGCACTACCACCTCCGAATGGTTGAGGGAATGCTCCTAGCCTCTAGTCGCTCTGCCAGGCAGTTTTCGCTCTTCTCCTTTCGCTCTTCTCCTTCTGAGATGAGGAGAGTAGAGTGAGGCCCACCCCCAGGCCCTTTTTAGGGGGATCCCGCACTCGAGTGAGAGCCCTTTTTACGGGGATTCACATACATTTGAGAGCCCGTTTTACAGGGAATCAGACACAGCCAAAAACATTCACTTTCTCTCACCGGGTTCGGGTCCGAGATCCGCCATACAATCGACCAGAGGAGCCCCGTCACTGACCCGTCGGGCACACCATGGGTGGCTATTCATCGAGAAGGTTAAAGTACACTATATCTTGACTATTTTTAGTTAAAAAGATAATAATAAATAATTACATGCGTGACAAATCGCAACGACCACGCAGATCCTTATAATAGTCGCAGTGTACGAGAACTTATCCTTTTTCTCTGAAAGTGACAATGCAATTGCATTTCGTCATTTACATTTGTTTTTTCTATATCACCAGTTGGATTTTGTATCAATAGAACTATAACATTATCTAACATTGTCTTTGGTATCAACAGTATCTTTGGTGCTTTATATTATAAATATAGTATGCTATCAATATAAAACAACTTTCATATTTTTTATAAAATAATAACTTTTGCAAAAAAAAAGGTAAATCAAAGCTGTGCATTAAACTAGTGCATGTCTACAAACGAATTAAAATTTCGTGAAACATACATTAGTGATTATTCATAATTACTAGACAATTGACCTACCGGTCGCAAGAAAATAAAATTTAAATTTCCTTTTGGTCTATAAATTAAGTTATAGATCTATTTAATAGTGCGTTTTTTATCACAATTATAGAAAATAAATCTTACATTGTTTTAAAAATACAGATTTTATGAAATATTTGATTTAACAAATAATACTTGAGGGGCCACCATACTGTTTATATAGATATACTAACAACGTTAAATTTGTTATTTCTTCGCCCTTAACTTCTGGAAAATCGGTTACTTTTCTTACACTCCAAAAATTACTATCAACAGTTTTTATCACTACCTGTGCGCAGAAGCAAGCTGAATAGCATTCGTCAACAGGATCCTTGAAAAAATCCTAAGGAAAACATTTTTTTGCCATTAAGCTTTCCCGGGCTATCAAAACAATTGACGATCTGATCCATCCCTTAACTGACAGGTTGCGATAGCGCACTTATAATTATATCTTCTCCAGAAATCCCCTTGAGTAATGCTATCGAGCTCGCTTCCACGCATAAGTAGTGATACAAATTTTCGATTATAATTTTTTTAAAGTCAAAAAAGTAGTCCATTTTCTAGAAGTTGAGAGCAAAGCGGAGGTAAATTGAACGTTGATGATATATTTATATAAAAGGTATGGTGGTCCCTTAATAGTATTTAATAGTACATTTCCTTTCACTGCAAACTCAAAGTACGTTAAGAAATCAAGGTCATTCTTGAACATAAATTTTTTCTTTAGCAGTTACCAAACTACCTATCGTATAAAATCGAGTATTTGCAATTTAATGGTACAATCACGACTAATTTTTAAGACTAATATTACAATATAATATTGAATTATAAATGTGTGAAAAAATCGAGTACCTTTCGTGTGCTTTCTTTACGAAGCAAAAAAGATTTGAGTGTAACACGCGTACATTAACATGTACAATACAAAGCACCCAAAAGTTAAGCAAGCCAATGTATCATCGAGCGGTACACTTAATGCAAGCTGCTAAAAACTTGACCCGAGGTTTGAATAAATTATAACATTTTAGAGCACTAGATAATAGAATAGATTAAAGAAATGGTCTATCACTTCCTTTTAAACATAAAAAACGGTCTCTTAACATTATTCCCTTGAAAATAATCCTGATAGGCAGAGCAATCCAATCCTATGTTTCATGTTACTTTCTGAGAGAATACAAACTTCCTTGCATTCGATATCCTTGAAACAGCTAGCAGACTTCTCTCTCAAAGGTTGTATCTCAACGGTACTAGTTACGTTATCCTGGTTGTAACCCTGATCCAGGTCTGGCATCTCTCTTATTTTTCCTTTAGCCTCGCATAGCACTTGAAAACATTATACAATCATAAGAAAAATAGTAATAGATTGTCTTTTATTGTAACCATACTCGCCTGGTACCATTGTCAGATAATTTTCATTCTTCCATCTGTAAATAAAATCCTGGGTGACGCTGTTAGCTCACTCAAAACTCTGTAAACACACATGGTAAAATTAGAAAGAAATCGACCTTTTAATATAGAAGAGGGGTACATACGTCAAAGTTGAATCTCAGTTTTAGTTCCTTAGAAAAAGTGCAGCACACACCTTCAGCAATGTTCATCATGAAGTATAACTATGTAACAGCAATTTCAGATAGATAGTACTTCAACACATCTGCAGGCTCCAATAGTAGTATTAACTGTAGCTCTTAACATTAAAAACTCAGCTTGAAAGAGACACTTTTACAGACTTTAGCTGTAATTAGCAGCTGCTCTAAACGCTGCTTGTTCAGACAGGAAGATATAGCAGGGGCTCAGACCACGCTGCCGGCAGCACAACTGACAATTCGTCAACAGACATGAATATTTTTGTTACTGAATGTAGCCCTGATCTCACCTAAATGCAGCGCTGTCAAGTCTTTCGCCAGGCGGACCTAACCTAAAAAGCTTCTTTTGTCGACAACATGAACTATCCGTTGTATGTGGAGTCGCCCATGAATGTCTTGTCCAGCGTCCAGCCGTCGCCGCCAACAACACTTCCTTGTCCAAGTTGATGAGGCGTACATGTTGAACATTTACGTGACAATGTTTCTTTTTACTCTGATGTACTACTGACCCGTAGTCTCCGGCTCCGCATAGCCGGCGAGAGCTAACACGATATGATGTGAAGGTCACGGCAACTCTCTTTTCACCACACCGCCAGGCGCGATATTGAATTGGGTTACAAGCATACATGCACGATGAAAAGGTATCACTGTAAAGTGCAGTACTCAACAAACGAGCACCTTGATACTTAGTGCTCGGTACAGCGATCTGCAATCAACGTTTGCTTTGTGCACAGAGGTTAAAATCCATACCACTGAACGCTGTCACCAGTCTCACCATGCCTGTAACGACTTGTGCTGAGCCGCGAAAGGCGCTTCCAGCGCCTCACGCGGCACACTACGAGTTGCAACATGCCTAAACAAACCTACGCTAATGTACAGCGAGTCTGTGCGACACCCTTAGATGGTAGGAAGCATAAATCCATCAGCCAAACCTACCCCTCTCCCTCTCCACTATTACGCTTTCAAGACCTGAAGTCTAGAATGTAACGTAGCCCATGTAATCGTGTTTATGCACGTATTATTTTGCTTTTCTTCCGTCAGTTTGAGTTGTTGAGATGTCTACTTGGGTCGAATTTTCAGTGTGTGTACATTTATCGGTTTTTAATTGTGCATAGTTAGCTCTATTACGGCCATATTTGTACCGCACAAACTTCGAACGTTTCATTGTTGGTGCAACCCTCGTTAATATTTTCAGATATTCCAATTAGCAAAAGACTATTGCGACGGTCACAAACCGAGATTGCTGCGCTCGGCGAAGCTATACAGGGTGACCCAATTTAAACGGGCACCGCTCATAACTCGTCAGGGACAGCCACAATCGAAAAAATGGTAGAGACCAAAGTTGTAGGATATCGAAGGGGCAACCCGATGGTGACCTTGGATTTGACCTTGAACGCGTTTTTCAAGGTCATTTGAAGGTCAACTTTGGATTTTTAAATAGGAACCCCATTCTTTTATTGCGGGAATGGAAAGAGCGGTAAATTTTACGTTCAGAATGGTATGTTCGGTTGCGGCACTGAAGGTCATCTCAATGTCCTGCAGCCAGAATGAAACCCCGCCTACGTAATTCCTCTAGCAACGCCAAATTAAAAAAAAGTGGTAGAGACCAAAGTTGTTGTATAGGGGGGGGGGGGGGGAGAATTGTGACCTCGAATTTGAGCCAGTCCTACAAGGTCATTTCAAGGTCAAATCCAAGGTCACCATCGGGTTGTCTAGAGGAATTACGTAGGCGGGGTTTCATTCTGGCTGCATGACCTTCAGTGCCGCAACCGAACATACCATTCTGAACGTAAAATTTATAACCCATTTTATAACCTAAGTTTGTGATTGTCACAATGGCCTCATAATGATCAGAAAATCTGAATAATTTAACGGCAGGTGAGATATATCTCTGCTGCTCTGCTTTGTCTCCGTCTACACTAATATATTATGCATTTCAATTAATATTACAAGCACTATAAAGAAACCCGTAGGTGATGTGAGCGGCAGATGACTCGCTCGCCACTCATATCTCCTACGTTCTCTCTTTATGCAGGGAGCGATACAATGTACAGATAATATAAAACAGTAAGCGATGCATTGTTAGAATTTCCCTACAATCTATTGGCCGTTATGGCAAGCCCAGTCAAATAGATCAAAAACAAGTCTACGAGATGTGAGTAACGAATGACTTGTCCGTCACTCATAGTCACTCTTCTTAGTTTATTTGTTGCCTGTGGTATTGATAATCAGAAACCGCAACTTGCAAATATTGGACATGATACGTAATCGATCCATAAACTCAAGTAGCCTATGATTTTTAGTGCAATTACATATTTCCAGAAAATAGCATGAGGAGAAAGAGAGAGAGTCTAGGCGATGTGATCTCTAGTTTGGTCACTCTGCACTCGTATCTTGTAGGCACTATTTTATAATATTACTATATGCCAAGATAAAAATCTCCACATTAGACCCTTGTGGGAACTATGTGGAATCTATACGTAATCATGGCACCGCTCCCTACAAAGAGTAGCACATTTCAGAATTCGCACCAAACACTTTCAATTCTTGCAAAAAAAAATTAATCATTTTTGTACTAGCTGACTCTCTGCATATGAATGTTATTATGTGCTTTCTGGTTTTTATAAATTGCATTAATTGTTAAATTACAAAGCCCTGAACTGCTAATGCGTGCGTGAAAAACGCTAGTCTTCGTCGGAAATTTGAGATGTGCTAGTCTTTATTGAAAGCGACAGTATAATTCCTTGTGAAAATTACACATGTAGGATTTTGCTGTTGAATACAACTTATAACCATATGGGTTTAACGTTTTTTTCACGTAATCTTTACACGTAAGTATCACATAGTTCTCATTACATAAATTCCATATGGTGCTTGCATAGCAAATACAAGAAAATCATGCACGCGCACGCGTGCACGCACACGCACACACAAACACAAAGATATATACTACAATGCATTTATGGGAGTAAACCCTGAAATACGAACTTCATTTATCGTATCATTTATTCAAAAATAGTTTCAGCTCTTTAACGTATTATATTGCTTCTGTTATCATTGAATTGCGTGTTGAATTTTATTATTTACTGAAGTTTATTCAGTAACTGTATGTTAAAGACACAATTTTTATTGTGAATGATGCATTGTATTATGTTGTTACGTGACAACTTTCCCGATCTCGCATTTGAAATAATAATTTCAAAAGTAAGATCGAGAAAGTTCCACACGTAAAAAGGTACAGCGAGATTCAAGGCCACAAAAGTATCAAGCGGCTAAGAATCTCGCTAACCTAAACAACTTCCCCGCCAACGGCTAGAGGCGCACGTGCGAAGCTACGTTGCAGTTTCGACGCGCAACTAGTTGCCAGGCCCCGTAAGGCCTAATGAGTGCCACAAGCGTCGACACGGTAACGCGGCTAAGGGGAAGTAAGCTGGCGACAGCGTGGGAGGTCCGGAACCTCTTCCGAGAGCTCTCCAACCACGCTGCTCTCTCACTCCGTGATCGGGCGACGAAGCCGGCGGACCATATAGAGTTTTTCTTCAGATCAGATTTATTTGTTCGAGAGTTTATTTGTTAGAGTAGAGATAGAGAAGAAAGATCAATTTTTCCTATTTGTTGGTTTGAGAGTTCCATAAATCATTTTGACGAAAGATTTGTAAAAGATAAAATAGAGAGGAGAATATACAATTATTTGGACCACAACTTTGCCAATTTAAATCATTCCAAACCATTCAACCCGAATTCCAATAAAGCACAAAGGTAGAGATTTCAGAAAGAAGAGCAATCAAACCGACGACACATACAAGTTATAATACAAGGTAAGAGACTTAAATAAATATTCAGTGGTTCAATAAACACTCGCGACAAAAGGAGAGAATAAAAGAATCGATCGTGGGAGCGAAACGCATGACGTGACCATTCATGCTTTTTGCTCGATAGCTGTATAGTTGTCCGTGCACATCAGACTCGTTAAAATAAATAATATTTTTGAGGGAGAATTATCCAAATTCTCCCGTAACATATGTACTATATTAATCAAGACTATATATATGTTTTATACATTATAAAATTTACGTAAAAAAATATTGTGCATATTTAGATTATGAATGCTAAGAAAAGGGCCCCTCCAACGCCCCTTTCCGTGAGATGCAACCAAATAATTATTTTTTCATCTCTCCGAATCGATTTTATATCTGTTCTATTGATTCAACTATTATGAATATTGTATTAACAGAATTTTATTGTTTATGTATACGTTGCACTGTATTTAAATCGCAAATACTTCATTACGTGTAACTATACATTACACTATATTTTATCGAAAACACTTTATTGTATGTAACTGTTTGTTACACTAGATTGTATCACAATTAATTTATCGCGTGTAATAAAGTGCCACTTGGGTTACACGTATATTATCTCATGCAATTTATTGTCTTGAAAACGTAGATAGTTGATCATCTACGATCAATTTGACAAAATGTTCCCTCATTTTTAGCACGTTCGAAGAATAATTTACAGTAGGTAGATTGATTCCTGATACAATATCAATAACTATTGCAGCATAGTAAACGCCGCAACTGCAACCATCAGGTTGTTACTCATTTTCGAACGTACTATTTTTGGTGCATTAGGAAATCGCATATTTAATTTTTTTTTTTCTTTCACGTGCAATCTTCCTCCTGCATATAAATGGGACTATCATAGATCTAAATAATATTACTATCATAATATGCCACACGCTAGTGATCATGGCGCGAGCAAATTATTGCTGTGCCTTTGGTTAATTTAATTGGCTGAGCAAGTCGCTTGTACGATTCATTCATCACCCTTTCATTTCATATAAGTTTTGGCTTTTTTACTAAACGTATAAATGCATCTAATGAATCATCATTCAATTTGAAATGAACGGGTAAAACATTTATCTCAACTTGATTTATGGTTATTTCCCTATGTTCTATAAACATTAGTGTCGATGCATTGTCATTCTCTGACCAATATAATTTCTGTCGTGATTGACAAATTGTATTTCGTTATCATAGTGCAGTTTCTTTGACGGTACCTTTCTTTTTAAATTACCTTTTCTTTTGTTTACACCCGTTTTACTTTGGTTTTGAGCACTATCTATCACGTCTTCTGTTTTAATGTTTTTACGTTTTACTAGTGTTGTAGAATTTAATAAACCCCTTTCTGTCTTAGCTTTAATCTTGGACTCTTTTGCTTTTAAAATATATGCAGGGTCTCTAATAGGCATACTTCGGATATAACGACTATCCAAAATTTCAGGTAACATACATTCCATATAAAATCGAAGTAACAAAGGTTCCATATTTTTATTCCAAAAAATATCATTCTTTTTAATTCGAGTATGTATGATTTATCCTAACCTCCTAACCTCTAATAAGCCTTTTACCTTCGCCAAAAATCTCTACTCTATATTAGAATTTTATATTTGGTCAATTTTCTAAAAACCCTGCAAAACTCGTAAAAAGAAAAAAATTAGATCTATTTTACTATAGAAATGTTCTTTGAACTTAAATCATTCAAGTTACCGAAAAAAAATATCAAATGTATCAAATTTCAATTAGTTTTTAGCAGTGAAAAAACTTAAAAAATGTCCGTCCGTCCGAATTTTTTTTTTTGCATTCATTCCACTAAACTTAATGTATTTAATGAATAAAAAACTATTAATAAGTATAGGCAGGTACATATGATCACTAAAAAAAATTGACATTTAAAAAAGTAAAAGGTTAGGCGAGTTTGATATATTCCGCAACGATATTACAGATAAAAAAGAACTGAGATCAATCAACCAAAGTCAAGTTTATTATATTTAATCATAATGAAGCAACAACATTTTTTCTGGTCAATAAAGGGCTAATTTAACTTAAGTTAAGTTTTATAGTGATTACTTAGAAAAACTCTCAAGATACTTACTACGTAACTTTCCATGACCGTTTCATTTTGTTCATTAGTGAACAACTTAAATTTTCTCTTTATATGTCAGAACGTCATAAAAACACCATAAGTGCAAATAAATACAATTTTCATTTTTTGATATATGCAAATAAAAAAATGTTTAATTAATATTATTTTTTTGTTAGATTTTGTTAACTTAATTAATACTAACATTAAATAATTACAAAGAGTTCAAAAACATTTTTTAATATTAAAAATGTATTTCTTTGTTTTTCTATAATTTTAAAGCCGGTCCTGTGTACTACTAGCTATAACTTCTTTTATAGAATATTGGCTGTTTTAAATATATTTATCTATACTCAACGGTAATTAATATTTATGAAACGTTTTTGAAGTCGTGCTTTTGATTGGTTAGAATTTATCAATCTGGCAATCTAATTGGGGTATTTCAAAAACGTTCCACGAGAATCAAATACCATCGAGTGTAAATCTAATATTTAACAGTATATTTAATAATGAAACGTCAAATAATTAAGGGGATGTTGGCGCAAAGGCTTCGCAAATCCACCACAGAGTATTGTGTATTTTCAAACTTCTAAAAAAACAAGTCTGATCGAATTTTTTTTTTTTTTGAAAGAACGATTCATTACACTTAGCACTACGGTGCTACAGGCTCGGTTTTCCATTTGCAAGCTTTATTTAAAAAGTTTTATGTAAAATTAGATTTTAAGGTTAGCGCTACAATTGCATTAGTACGATGAAGTACGCGTAAACATATGTTCGTATTTCCAAGATATTAGGATAATAGAAAGTCCGATCGAAATTTTCTTTCGGTAGAACGATTCATTTAACTTAACACTACAGCACTACAGACTCAGTTTTTCATTTGCAAACTTTATTCAAAAAGTTTTATGTAGTAAGTAGTTTTATAGAAAAACAGTGTTTTTTGGGACGACATCCCCTTGAATATATCATCACAATTAATTTGTAAATTGCGAGCGAAGCGAGCGTTTTTTGCTAGTTTGAATTAGATTAACTATTACACACACACTTACACTATACATTAGTTTTAAGCCGATGGCAGTGATTGGGAAATGCAGAGGCACCAGCGAAAAAAGGCAAAAGGCGTAAAGTTAAAAAAAAGAATTGAATGTCAATAATAATGGTAGTGATGAGTTCTTGGATCTGGATGAGGAGTAGAAGGATATACCTTCAAGCCTCTTCTAGTGCAGGATTCCGGACAGCACAGCAGCAACCACAGCTAGACAAAAATAATGGAATAAGGCGTGTTTTTCAGCAGGGTCTACCTAGAAAATGGTTCCACCATCAGATCCTCTTCAGAATGAGGCGGAATTCAGCCGTAATGGACAACGAGATGACCTGTGTATTCTCGGCGTGCATGACGAAAAATTTGTAATTACGGCCCAACATCACCTGCAAGCACCACCTAGCACTCAGGCATCTGAACTTTTGCAGCAACATCACGTACCAGCAGGGCTCTTTTGCAGAGAAGAGAAAAACGGCCATTTTATCCAGCAGCCACGTATTTACGGACCCTTAGATAATCAGACAACCAAGCCTTCGCAGCATAAAACCCATTTACCAGCATACCAAGAACACGAAATGATTGTAGACCGTAATGGTATACGGCAATAGCCGCCACTTAGGTCGATCACTACAGTGCATGCTGATTTATGGCAACAACAAGCAGCTGGCAAGCAACAAGATACACAAAGACCTTCTTATACACTGACAATCAAGCCGTGGCACCAACAAGCCGATGTGCAATAATGTTCATGGCAAGGACAAGCAGCTGGGCAGCAACAAAGTATGCAGGGGCCCTCCTGTACTATGACAACCAAGCCCTGGCACCAACAATCCAATGTGCAAACAGGATCATGGCAAGGGCAGGGAACCGGGCAAGCTACAAGGTATGTGGCCACACGCGCTGGGCAGAACAGCCGCCTGCGCAAGCAGACGCTGCGGCCGAGCCCCGCTTCGATTAGCGAAGTCACTGCCGAAGTCAACGCCATAATGCTGTCCGGCCGACGCCACGAGGTTGCGAGCGGGGAGCGCGCCCCCGGTCGCCATTCTGGGTTCGGCCGCCGAGTAGAGCACACGCCTCATAATCTCTCTGTGATATTAAGTAATAAAGTCTTCGAAGCATTAGTTGTAATAACCGGAGTGTTTAGTTACGGCGCTTTTCCTGTGTCCCGTCCTTCAGCAATAACGCCTTCTGTACTCTGACAACCGAGCCCTGGTACCAAAAAGCCAATATGCAAACTGGCCCTTTTTGCTAAGCATTGATTACTGCAGAACCTGCGGAGCATATTGATTCATAGCAAGAGCAAGCAGACAAACTACAACTATTAAAAAGCGTAAGTTTATATATATATATATATATATATATATATATATATATATATATATGTATATATATATATATATATACACGCAATAAATGTTATGTCGACGCCTGAGTGAAAAACGGGCCATCTGGGCTGCCAGTCAGATAACGGGCTATCTGAACTAGCGCTTCGAGAACGCGCTATCAGGGCTATTGCTTCAATAACGAGTTATTTCGCCCCAGGCTTATATTTAAGAGTTTTCCATGTCATTCCGATCCCCGATGCAATTCATTTTCTGAAATTTTGTACGGCATTTCTCCTGCACTAGCATACCTCTTTAAGATAAGATAAAAGCATGGTAAGAAATTTTAGATAACAAATATTATAATCAAATCATACGGGTGTCGGACAAGCGTGAAGCTATTCATTCACCACCCACGATCTGGACCATTCAAATCATATATTTATTATATATTACTATAGTGACGAATCTTACCCTGCTGTTATCCTCCATGTAGTGATGGTGAGTGCTTCACTTAAGTTAAGTACACTTGGTCAAATAAGTAGTTTTAGAACTTAAAATTTTCAAATACTGTTTTATTGGATTAGTAATGTACAGGCAAGAATATTTAGAAATTCTCTCTCTCTCTCTCTCTCTCTCTCTCTCTCTCTCTCTCTCTCTCTCTCTCTCTCTCTCTCTCTATCTCTGGTGAGTACAGTTGACAGCTCTGCTGATCTATCATTGTGCCCATCACTGCGGAGATTTGCAGCCTACGCAGTGAATTGGCCGAGGTCAAGAGACACCAGGAGCAGACCTCAAACTGTGTGGTCGTTGTCACGGGTTTGCATTATACCCGTGAAACCTCGCTGGCTGGTGCACAGGCAAGTCTCAAAATACCTTGAATCAAGTCTCTGACTAGACAACTTTCAAACAGGCTTCCGCACTGGCCACAGCACTCAGTCTGGCCTAATTAAGCTAACTAATGATGTAATGATGTCAAGGTTGGGATAAACAAAAAGAAAGTGACACTTCTCCTTCTCTTTGCCTTTAGCAAGGCGTTTGACACTGTATGTCACGTCCGGCTTCGGAGAAAGCTATCCACCTTCGGCTTCTCTAAGCAGGTCATCCGCTGCTTTGCCTCCTATCTCACTAGGAGAGAGCAGGTCGTCTTTGGTGAGAATAGCGAGCGTTCCTCTCCGCGGCGTCTTAACATCGGCGTTCCGCAGGGCTCCGTCTTAGGTCCCTTGCTGTTCGCATTGTACATCAATGACATCGGTTTCTGCCTTGATTCCGATGTTTCCCATCTCATCTATGCGGATGACTTGCAAATTTACAGTCAATGCCACCTCGAGGAGCTCGATTCTTTATCAAACAAGATGAGTGCTAATGCCGAGAGTTTAATGGGCTGGGCTGCGCAAAACAGGCTTAAACTCAATGTTAATAAAACCAAAGCAATTGTTCTGGGCTCCCCTTACTACATAAATTTACATCCCTTAACAGCTAACACTTTCATTAATATCAGGGGTGTCCAGGTCAGCTTTGAATCCTCTGTGCGTAATCTGGGATTGGTGCTTGACTCTAAACTCACGTGGAAGGAACACGTTACACAAGTGTGTAAGCGTGCTCACTCGCTAATGTACAGGCTCTACTTTTTCAGAAAGAGTACCCAGAAAGAATCTCAGGTTGCGCAAGCATCTTATGCAAGCGCTCCTATTTCCGATCATCGACTACTGTTCTCTTGTATACTGTGACCTGACGCAGGAACTCGACTTAAAACTACAGAGGCTCGTGAATACCGGAATTCGGTACATTTATGGTGTAAGGAGAGATGAGCACATCTCCCCGTACAGGCGGGAGCTGCAGCTGGAAGTACTTCAGAGCTTGTTTCCTACGTAATATGTTTAACTCGGTCATACCATCATACGTACTGGCCTTTTTTGACTTCCGCGTCACACTCCGGCCTGTGAGGGGCGAGGTGACACTTATGGAAATTCCTGCTTTCGCGATGGAGACGCCGAGGAACTCGTTCGATATCAGTGCTTCATACTTATGGAATAAACCCGCCATCACACATCAGAAACACTTCATTCACCGTCACTTTCAGAAAACTTGCTAAGGAACACTTTTTTCAACTCGAAAACACATAACTCGTACACACTTCTCGCACACGCACACACCTACTTTCTCGCTCACTCCACCATCACTATCGCCACACTCTCACACTATACATACTTTAAACATACCTCAATCTATTGTTATTTCTTTTCTTACTTTGTAATGCTGTAAACTTACAATCGTACAATATAATGTACACAAAATAAAACTAATTAATCTAATCTAATCTAATCTCATAGCTATACTATGCCTCTCTCTCTCTCTCTCTCTCTCTCTCTCTCTCTCTCTCTCTCTCTCTCTCTCCTAGTGCTCGGAGAGGGGGCACGCATCCTCAGTAAACAGCGTATACAACTATACTATGCCTATCTCGAGATACTTCTCTGTCACTCTCGCACGTTGTCTCTCTTTAACTACAATCAGTGCGGCGTAAGTGTCTACTGTATTCCACTTAGAAAAAATTGTATCTCAAATATACGTGTCCTATTTCAGTTACCACAAACTAATCATTACTAAGATTAAATGTACTGATTAACTATATAATTAATTTATATTTGTGTAATAATTAGTATGAATAAATTGTTTATTTGTATAACTTATTACGAGTGAAGTGTGCAATGAAAAGTGACGGACCCCGGGCTTGAACCGAGATCCTCTGGCTTGCAAGGCAGACGTTCTGTCGTCGCGCCATGGCCGTAATTGCATTGCACTCTTCTACTCGTCTTCTTATAGTAATTAGAAACCCGTCACGTGTGTACACACGTAACAAACTGTTAAAAACACATTCATACAATTTTATCACCATTCATTCATATATTTCATTTTTCATTTAATTATTGTCAAACGTTCTTAATTTATTTAATTGTGTCTGTTATTTAATACGCATTATGTAACGAAAGGAACTTCGTTCCAACCGGGTGTCCCACGACACCTCTCACGTTTTTTTTTTATTGTTATACATTTTTTCAATACGTTTGACAATTTAGTTTCAGAGATATTAAATTTTTTTTTTAAATTATCTTATTTATAATAACAATTGAACAGAACAATCAATCTTGAAAATCATGCGGGAAAAAGTAGGTAATTAAATGCCCTTTTAGAAACACTATTGCTGAATTTATTGTATAAATAATATCATTAAAAGAAAGTAAATATATTGTTTCAAAAATCGAAAAATGGCCATCAAATGACCATAAAATGGGCAGATTCATAACAAAAAAAAATTTTCCCAAATTTAAAATCAGAAAATATATGCATGTCAAATATTATTAAGATCGGTCTCGTACTTCCTGAATTATGATGGTATACACACATGTGGCGGTCCCTTCCTACCACCACATGCGGCCCGTTGCGCCGCCTAGCGGGGCACCATGACGTGGCAAGTGCGAGGGGAGCTTGGAAGTTTAGTCACTTTCGTGAATCAGTCACGGCCTGGCCGCCGGTGCGAACAGACCTAGTCATCTTGTACATAGTTAAATATAATCTAGTCACAATCAGCACTCAATATTATCTTTATTCCTTTGTACCCTGTCTGTGCGTCCTTGCCTACCTTATCTCCTATTAGGGAGCGTAGAAGAAGAGACCCAACCATCCAAAATCTCTAAACACACACGCGCGCACGCATGCACGCATAGACACAAATACCGTGCGGGAATGCCGATACCCCGTATGTGGCGCATCCCCTGGATGGTAGATAGGATAATGCTCATCGGGGCGTTAAGATCTTGTTAACCGGCCGAAGGGTAGAGCAGAAATAAAATATGCTCCGCGGACCAAACAGGCTGGGGGAAGAAACTTCGAAAGTAAATCAAACATGGATAGTGAATTAATAACATTCATACCTCAAGTGTGTCAAGCCACAGAGCCCAGTCCCGCCGCCGATTCCGAACAGGTGGAAGCCCCGGTGGTCGGCGCTGGCCCCATAGAGATTTGAGGGGGGGGGGGGCTATACTCACTTAGATGCTACAGAGATTAGTCACCTGACCCCTGCTGCATGTAGAGACGCAGGTGATATGAAATTGGAAGTGCATGCAGACAGAGATAAAAGAGCTGTTTGCGTATCGCAAGGAAATGCGCACTTGGACCGCCTTGGCAGCAAAATCGAGGAATTGATCGACTATGTCAAGGACAGGCACAATGTGCACAAACTAATTAAAGATTATGCCCAAAGCATAGGAGCAAGCCCTAGAAATCTCCGCATGGCTGATGATAACATACAGCAATGCCAAAGCCCACAAACTAAGAAGAGCAAAATCCAGACAACCTTAAGTCTTAGATCTCGGAAGGCGGGTACAACATAGGAAGCCCCAACTACTCTGCGGGATAGAAATAGAAAAAATTAGAAAGAGGATAACCAACCTAAAAAGGCACCGTAGCAGGAAGTCGTCACAGCTGTGCAGAAATTTTGCCAAAAATGAAAGCGGTTCCTTTACTTAACAAGCTAAAAGATAGCGTAAATAAAATATGTAGAATAATGACAGGAGATCTTGTAGAGGTCAAACGCACGAGAGAAGTCCAAACCTCGGACTTTTAAGAAGCAGTTAAAGCAGTACTAGTGGAAGGCGCCACAATAAAAGCACTACAGCAAGGAAAGACCATTAAAGTAAGAGATCTGGAAATGCTTACCTCAAAAGAGGAGGTACTAGAAGCACTAAAAATTGACGAAGAGAACTTCATAGAAGACTTTACTATAAGATCTCTTCAAAAGTCGTATGGTGACACGCTGATTGCAGTGATACGGGTACCGGCTCAGATAGCGGCTAAAATCACTAAGCTACATAATGTCAGAATAAGATAAGTCAACTGTAGAATCCGGGTGTTGTAAACGCTTAGGGTTTGGCCATATCGGCAGAAACTGTACAGTAGCTGAAGATAGAAGTACGCTTTGCTTTAACTGTGAAAAAGATAAGCACAAAGCAAAGGAGTGTAAAAACCAACCCAACTGTGTACTCTGCAAAGGAAGCACAGGTCGGAAAAGTAACTACGCAGCTAGTAGCTACGCATGCCCAGTTTACCGAGCTGCAGTAGAAGCCACTGACAGACAAAGAAAATGGAAATAGTGTAGTTAAATATAAACCACTGCGCAACTGCACAGGGCCTAAAAAGAGAAAAAAAAACGTTGAATATACTAAAGCAACTTCAGTAGAATCTACTTGAGTAAGAAAACGTGCGAGAATAGACTCACACAGCTCAAAATTGCTAATCGAGAAGAGTGGGGGTAAGTGCGGCAGTGGCGGTAGGCGGAGTTAAAAGAGTTTGGGCCCTTCTGCGCATTCGATAAACGTTTACCGCGCAGGATTTTCTTTACCTGAGTCGTCAAATAGGTTCTATTACAGTTTTTAGTAGCCTAACGTTTTTTATCTCTGAGCAGAGACCTGGACGAACCATAGTGGGATATGGACAGTACTCGTAAAGCGGCGATATGGGCATGCAGAGACGCTGCTTTTCAGGAAAAAATGACAAGACGTAATAAAGTATTCGTACGCGCTAAGGTCGCAGGCCTACACATTTACAGCTGCTATGCTTTTCCCAACGCACCAACGGAACTATTCAGACAACTGTTGGACAGGTTAGTACAAGATACTGTTGAAAGAAAACCAGTACTGATAGCGGGCGATTTTACGCTTGGACAGTAGAGTAGGAATAGAAGCATTTGCCCTCCTAGCAGCTGCCTGATTGGCTTAGTTAAATCTTGGACGGTGAGCACTCATCACAAAAATAGTGACAACCAAGCGACCCTGCTAAAAATATGCGATTGAAATCGATAGACAAAAATTGAATCGATTTTGAGTCTATATCTTAATCCCACGTTTTACATTTGAAAGTTATTATTTACAGGTTGCTGCGTGCGTAATATTAATGGCATTGAAATCGATTAAAAACGATAAAATATTATCAATTAAATTGGATTAAAATACATAAGTATTAGAATTCACTTAATCGAATTGTATATATTCCATTAATTAATTTGTATTTTTTTTAATCGATCTTTATAAACTTACCATAGAAAATCCATTTGAATAGCTAAAATAAGGATTAAGATATAGATTCAAATTCGATTCAATGCTTATTTGAATCGAATTGAATCGCAATATATATCTCCATCGGAAAAACGCGATAGGAGTTGATAAGAATTCCTAATTAATCGTCTCTAATGTGTATTTTAATTGCATTAATTACCATTAGCAACGAATAAAGTGACGACCCCGCTAAAATTTATTTTAAATTATTTCTTGTCACCATTTCTCACAATTAAATTCGATTGTTATCGAATTGAAATCGATAAAAAACGATCAAACAAATTTGGTAAAATTTGAACCTCTAATCGTCCTTAATCGATTCCAATCGATTTTAATTGTGAAAATTTGTAACAAGATCTAGCTTGAAATCGATTCAATTTTAATTGATTTGAATTATTTTCAATCGATGATTTTTAGCAGGGAAAATAGTTATAATTTGATTGGGTTCAATACAGATAATGACAAATAAAATCAACAGACTTTGAACCCTGTTGGAAAGGGTCGACAGAAGTCGATTAGATTATTTATCACTTATCTACTTGAATAGTGAATCTCAATTCCACTTATTGCATTAGAACTTGATAAAACGTGATAAAATACGATAAAAATCTATATAAATCAATAAAACTTAATATGAAAAAATTTAATTGAAATTGATAGAATTTCAAGTAGATTATGGTATATCGATTTCAATTGCAATTTTCCATATTGAGTTGTATCGACTTATATCGATTTTTATCGTATTTTATCACGATTTATCAAGTTCTAATGCGAAAAATGGAATTAAGATTCACTATTCAAGTCAATTGAAATCTTATCGACTTTAATGGTGAATTCTAATTGATTTCTATTCAATTGTAATTCTTTCATACCCCCTAGTAAAAAATTATTAGTAATAATCAATAAAATTTCTATTAAAAGCGATTAAATTAACTTTCTTAATGTTTTATCGATTTCTATTTGAATTTTTCATATAAAATTGTACTGATCTATATCGATTTTATTTATTATATTTATCAAGTTCAATACTATTATTGGTATTACAAGTTTTTTTTTAAGTAGATAAGAAATCTTATCGATTTCTATCGACTTCTACTGACATTTTTAAATGTCTATGAATTTGAATCGATTTATTGAAATTTGTCCTGTTAAAAATGGTTGATAGAGATCAATTAAATTTTCAATTGAATTTGAAGCTGTATCTTAACACCACTTTCTGCATTAGACCTTCATTAAATTCAATAGAATCGATATGAATCAATAGAATTCTATACGAAAAATGACTATTCAAGTCAATAAAGGCCAATTGATCATATTAACCATCGATTTTAATTGTTGTTTTCCGTATTGAAATTTATCGACTCCTACAATCCCATTGATTTTAACTGAGATCTAATAAAAAAATGGGATAAAGATTTAGCTTTAAATTCGATTGAATATTTAATCGATCCTTATTAAGTATTTTTAGCAGGTCCTTTCCTATCGTGAATAAGTAAAGTTCTTTTACGTTCTATATAAATGCTACTATTTTTTAACATCTAAAACTAAAGTGCGTTGTAATCTGCGCTATAATTATGAACAATACTTACGTTTTTTGGAAAGAATATGAATTAAAAAAAGTTTTACGTATAAAAATGGAAAGAAATTTATTAAAGTAGTACAAGTACTTTATAGACACCATTAATGACAGATCTAGCAGTTAAGCGCGCACAGCGCGCTGGCTTGTCCTAGTTTTGTTAAATAATATTTATCTTAATAAGTAATACATATAAATATATGTCATAAAGTATATACTTCTATAAAATAATGATTAGCGACGTAACGAAATTAAAAGGATGGATACAACGCGCCTGAATTGCCATTAAGTTCCAAATATTTTGTAAAATATTGAATGTAAATATAATAATAAATTAAATTTAATTTTTTTTACGATTAACGATCCATGTATCATTTTAATATCAACAATCTAAAAGCTGAATAGAAATAATTAAAGTTCTTCTAACGGATTCTTAGTATCTGCCAAAGAATCGTCTGATACATAGTCTGCAGATAACGAAGACATGTCGGACAATGCAGCTGTCGAATCGATAAAGAAGATTTCATTTACGTTTAAGCTACTAGCTTTATGGTCGTTACCTTTCGTTTCTTCACCCTTTTTTTTTCTGCGACTTGTTCTGATTTTTCGAATACCTCACTTTTTTCTTCTACTTCTTCACTTTCTTCAGTAGCTTCCTTTTTCTTCTTTTGTATTTCTTTCTTTTTTCCCAACTCGGGTTTCTCTTTCTTCTTTATAAGCTTCTTTCTCTCTGCTTTCTTCCCTGGCTCACCATGCACATTAGTAGCAATTTTAATTTTTTTCGAAGTTACAACGTCTTCTTCACTTGATGATAAATAGGTGTTAAAGTTAGTCATCTCGTCCATAATGTTGACGACAGGGTTCACCTTATTGTGATGATTTTTTAACCAATGGACGTAGAGGTCTGCAAATAAAAACGTCAAATTTCGATGTTTATTGAAAAATAGTATTATATTTAGTGAATTTCGCCAATACGCTTTGCTCGGTTTTTGGTTGTATTTTATTACCAATTTTTGAAGATTAAAAAAACATATAACTAATTATAGAGTCAGAATCGGATCGTTTACAATGACCAATCTAAGAATGAATATTTGCTTAAAATAGTCAATGGGGAACTATTAAATTATTTATTAAATTCTAAACTACAAATTGATTCCGTTTTTTGTTTAGGTCTCCATCAAAATTAATAGAATCGATAAGAGTCGATAAAATTCAATACGAAAAAGAACAATTGAATTCATTGACCTTTATTAACTTTAATGGTCATTTTTTGTATAGAATTTTATTAACTCATTTGATTCTATTAATTTTAATCGAGTTTTAATACAAAAAGTAGAATTTAGCTATAGCTTTCAATTAGATTGAAAATTTAATCGATTTCTATAAACTATTTTTAACAGGGATATGATTACTTCTTTTGTAGAACAATATTAATGTAATTTTAATATAATAATATATTATATTTACCAAAACACGTGTTTAATTTAGTCTCATCTAACTTTTCTGGTTTATTATTTGATTTCTCATCATTTTCAGTTTCATCAACATCTGAATCGTTTAGCTTGTTTATTTTTCTGTTGCTCACTCGACCAGTGCGTGTACATTTGGATAGTGTTTTGGTCCCAATCATTGCTTTCAAGATTAAGCTAACACATTTTCCCGGGCCATTATGTGGCGCCATTATTTCATCATAAACGCCATTATCCATGTATCTCGACTTATGTGATACTAAAAATAAAAGGGATTTTCATTTTTTCAATGTAAATTAGGTCCAATTTTTTATAATTGTATTTTTAATATCAAATAAGGTTTTTACCGTTTTGTCAGAATCGCGATATCGTCCAATAGAGACAAAATTCTTTTTGGGATCGATGTCGATTCCAGAATTTCCAACTTGCAATTGAATAACTGTAAAAGTATTAAAAATTAACTCCGTATTTCATAGAGAAGCCTACAACTATCGAAAATATAATGTGATTTGAAGGAATAATGACAAATATTGGAAACAAAGCACGGTCACTCTTTACGTTGCTTGTTAAGGAAACAGGCTAAGGAATTACATGGCTTTATTATGGTTCAGTGGAGAATAATACAACTATGTGAAAAACGGGCAGTAAAACAACCACGAGGGCAAACAAGTTCTTTCACCCGTGATGCTCACTGTTTTTGGTTATTTCATGGATTTTAGGGTATTTTTCCATATTATATTTTTCCATTAATGTGGACTAACAGAAAGCATTTTGCGAGAAGGCATATCATTTAATACTATAAAAGGCAGAATCAACCCAAAACCCGTACAATATAAAACATTAACTTTCAATTTTACGTTAATGAAGCGTATTTTTTTTTCAATTTTATGCGATTTTAAAAAAGTGAGACTTTTCTCTTCTGTTGAGTTTTCCTGCTAGTCGTTAGAGATCATAACCAATGAAAATAATTAAAACAATTAAAACATCGCAAAAGCCGATTAAAATCGATCAATTAATCCATTTCAATAGATAATTATGCTTAGTTTTATTCGCTTTTAATTTATTTCAATCGCTAACAATAATTTTTAAAGGTTTCGATCTTCAACTGCTATCAGGGTTTTATAATCCACCGGTCAGAAAACGGCTATTTTTTGCAATGCCTGTTGTTACAAAAAAATTGTATACCGTCTATAGAAGGGAAAATGGCGAGCCTATAACATGTGTTTGCCACTCTCGCTTTTAGCTCCAGTGTAAATTTAACACGTACTATCCACCTGCCAATTTTGTCCCTCCCTTCGTGCTATTAGACCCGATTCTTGGTTTAAGAAATACAGAAATTATATAGAATAAATAATCTGTACAGCAAATATACTTTTTGCAACACCTTGGGTAAAAGTGCCACATTCTCTCCCGGCGGCGAAAATCGAATGTGGTACTTTTACCCAAGGTGTTGCAAAAAATAGCATATTGCCCTCGGGAGGTAAAATGGTGAGCCCATAGCAAGTGTTTGCCACCATCGCCTTCGGCTAGGGTGACAATTCACACTTGCTATGGACTCACCAGTTCTTTACCTCCCTCGTGGCATAATATACTATTAGTCTATAAATCAGAAAAACACATGCATGTGAATTAAAAATGATTAATTTTTTTATGGGATGCATGCAATCCAATATCAAATATGCAATCACTCGAAATAAAAATCAATTAACCCCAGCTGTTCATTATGCAATTTCTTACATCGAGTATGAATATGAAAAGTATGTATGCATACATATTTATAAAACATATATGTGTATATGTAGTATATAAAATGATGTTTAATAATTATTCCCCAGAACGTTTTTTAAGTAAAAATAAGCCAAGCATAGTTCTTCGGCTATTTACAAAAGTTTTAGAAATTCGAAAAAGGAAATTAAAAAATGTGTTAGATTCAATGATCATTAAGATAATCAACATAAATCAACAGAAAGATATTCATAAAAAGTACTCTTTTTGGAACTGCTTCAATCAATTACCTAATATCCTGTTGAATGCTGTCTTGAAAAGTAGTTACATTTAAGTTCATTTTACACGATAACGATATAATGATTGCACAAAAATTAGTTAAACCATGTTTAATTTTATGTCCATTGCATGCATTGGAACAGAACTATTCGAAAGATTAGAGTCAATTATTATCGATTACAAAAATGATCATTGCAAACAAATTATTCAAAATAGTTCATAGAAACCGATTAAAATCGATAGAATCGATAGGAGTCGATAAAATTACACACGAAAAGTGACACTTATTGTAGCATGACAAATAAATTAAAACAGCACCCTAATCTGCAAGGAAAAATTATGAAAAAATAGAATTTTGATAACAAACTTGGTCACATTATTGTCGTTGATACTGCAATGTCCTCCAGGAATTTTGCAATTTGAAACGGCATCCTAAAATTATATTGCGCATGCATAATTTTCAATTATTGGAACCTTAATTTTGGGTTAAAATTATTATCATCGGACAATAGTACATTTCGATACTAGTACCAGGATATGAATGTAGCCTTGTGTGACCATTAGCGCACCGAGTGGAGCGCGTGCAAAAAGGTCATACAAGGCTAAAATGTAATTCTTGCATATGTACTTATCGAACCGTATTTTGTGACACGACGTGTGCAAAGCTCGATTTAGCAAAGACTTTTGCGACGTAGCGTGCGCGAAACCGTGTTTCACACACGGAGTATAAAACAATGAATTATAGAGCAAACAAATACCTATTTATAGCACAGTGTGACCTAAGCCCGCAATCAAGTCACGCCTATCCATGACCTACGTATAGTCCTTTTTTGTACCGTATTTATCACACTCGTTACGCTCGTGCGCTAACTTCACGGTACAAGATAGAACTGCTTTTATCACGGATACGCGTGGCAGCAGGTGTGTGATTTGTTTTATAACGATTTTTTTTTAAATTGTGATTTTGTTTTAAAATCGACAGTTTCTTATACGATTTAAAGGGAGGTCGAAGCCATGCTAATTGGTTTAACTGTTACCTACCCTAAAAATTGTTTTGATCATAAAATAATAATAGATACACTTGCTTATAGCGTCTAAATGCAGTGGTCGCTATTTTAATAAGCTATATTAGCTAAGTCTTATTTTTGTATAATTATGCAGAATTTTAACAAATAACGAAACGTACAAAGCGAAGTGATACTTTGTTAAAAGTATTCAATATAGAGATCGATTAAAATCGTTAAATTCTGAATCCCATTTTTTTGCATTAGAACTCGATTAAAATGTATAGAATCGATAGGAATCGATAGGAATTGATAAGATTCTATACAAAAAACTTACAGTAAAGTTAATAAAAACTAAGTGTTGGTGTTAACCATCGACTTCAATTGTTGTTTTTCGTATTAAAATCTATAGACTATTATCGATTCTAATCCATTTTAATAGAGCCCTTATCCGAAAAATGATTCAGAATTAGCATAGAATTCGTTGAGAATTTAATTGATCCCTATATTGACTAGTTTTAACAAGGCGACGATGGTGATGTCAGTAAAATGACCGTCACTTTCGTATACATTATTGGACATAATACAAATTTTCTCTAATTAAATTAACAAATATTCTAAGCAATATAAACTACGATTTCAAGTTGAGGTTACAATTGGCTCTGACATCCCTTTAAAATGTTTTTTTATTGAATTTTTAATCATAGATTTGTTTGTATCATAATAATACTAGTAAAAAATTTGTAAAAATATTTTCAAATTCAGTTAAAATATAATATAAATATTTATAACATACCATGAAATTCTTTCATCTTCTCTACTACTTGTTTCTGCAAATCTGTATTTAAACTTACGTACTTCGTTACTTCCTTCTTTAGTGATCTATTTTTTTCAAGTAACTGAGCATTATTTTTTAATAAATCTTGGTTTTCTATTCGCAATTTTTTTATTTTCTGCTCCAACCCCAAAATCTGCTTGCTTTTCTTTTCCAGTTCTTTACTCTGACTTTCTAATTCCTAGCGTGACGGTATTTACTAATAATCTGGAATATAGGTAATTTAATTAAAAATAGTGTTACATTTACTGCTGATTATTACTGCATTCATGTGCGTGTGAGTGTATAAGCATAACATTGTAGATGGGATTATACTAACCTTTACTTTGGACGTTTTTGGCTTTTTCTTTAATCGTGCTTCATTTTCCTTCTGACTTTCAGGTACTTTCTCATTCGCATCATGGTCTAATTTACTGCAAGATGTTTGTTTTTTGTCAACATTTTTTTCATCCTGTACACTACGAGCTACTACGTCTTTTACTTCTGTGTCAGCTGATTTGTTTTCCTCGACTTCTGTTTCATCCTCTTCAAAATTAGCTGCTTCGACCACTTTTGTTTCAGAAAATTTATCTTTTTCATCTTCTGTTAAACTCGCTTGATAATTTTCTTTTGATACTTTTTCTGTAGTCTTTAAGACATTATCAGGATAAGAGTTATCGTCCAGTTTAGTGTCAACCAAACTCAAGTACTTCTCCAATTTCTTCTGCTATAATAATTAAAATAATTATTGATTACGTTTGTAATGGTACGCAGCTACCGTTAAAAATAACTTTGAAATATTTAAGACATCAACTACTTTCGAATAAAACTTTTTAAAATGAAATTTTTTATAAAATATACTGTTTTCAAATGTAAATTGGCTTTTAACATTGGTTTCTTTTATCATTATTAAATATAGAGTAATAAAATTTTGAGTAAGTTTGGTAAAAATTAGTATGGCTCCGACTCCCCTTAATAAAATATTTAAAAATAAACTATTATAGTAAAAATATTATACCTTTTCAGCATTACTTGGCAAACAACTTGTTGTCTTCACCATTTTCGTCTCATTTTCCGATTCTGTACGCAATTGTTCATCAGGGATTATTGAAGCTCTTTTTTTTGCGATCTTTGCTTCTAGAGCATCCTTTGTACCTATTGAAAATCATATTAAATTGTTCCAATTATTTTTAAAAACATATTCACCCTCGTATTCACAGAGAAAAGTCAAAAGTTTACGGTAGAAAATCGTTAATGCATATTAATGTTTTTTTGCAATGAATAAAATTACAAATATATACACATATATATGTGTGTGTGTGTGTGTGTGTATATATATATACACTTACTTTCTAAGAAAATAATCTGAGCTTTATAGATTATTCCATCACTGTGTTTGATGTGGTATTTTCCTGTACGTTTAAAATTCAAATTTGCATCAAATTTTTGCACTATTTGTGACTGATCAACAATAAAAGTTTGATCCTTCAGTCGTGTTTTTTCAACAAATCTGACGTAAGCATAATAAGTGAGGTCCGCGCTCGCGTCACTCGCCATTGTGTAAATTCGCAAATATCGCGGTCATCCACACCTTTGCCGCAAAGAAGTCAACGATTTTGTTAAACACTATACTCTACAGCACTTATTGTTAGTCTTATTTTTGCAGAGTTTCAACGTATTTTTTAAAAATCTCGAACTGTCGCGAACACGTCTGTGCACATATCATTAGAGCAATCGGCCATTTTGAATATGCATGTATGTGTACTATATCCTACGTATATGTATATTATACCTATAGGTATAAGCCTGCAGTCTGCCGTCGGCATATGCAATAAAATTATAGATATAGGCATACATATTACAAGTATTACAACGTCGGTAAAAGTATATAGAGATTACGACTCGACAAGTATATACACCTATATTTTATATCTTTGCTTTGGCCGATATAACAAATTTGATATTTATTATGATATAAATTACACATGCATTATGTGCCACATATTTATACACAAAAAAAATTATGGTTCTGCATGTATATCAGTGAGTGCTGCAATATTATTAATTGCAAAAAAAATATGTGACATGCAAATTTTATATACTATCTGTGCACTTAATTGTGCATGTATATTATAGTACTATGGTAATAACAACAATATACATCATCTCGTCTTCTATATATTTACAATAAAATGTAAGTTTTTATTAATAATTCAATTTATAAAAGAAATAGTTTATAGGAGTAAAATAAAATTTTCAATCTATTTATTGAGTGCTGTATTATTTATTGAATATTTATATACGTGTACTGCATAGAATTTTATTATTAATTGCATGCTATAAACTATTTCTAATCTCTATTTTATGTAGCAACAATATTACTTATACTTTGCTATATTTTACAAAATTGTAGACGTACATTCAGATAAAGCCTTCTAAAAATTTGTATTAACAATGAGTGAAGATGAACACATCAGTATGGTAATAACGAATGATAGTAGTATGAATTCAGTGTCTGACGATAAACAAAGACAAGTCAAAAGATATAAGCATTACCTTGATGCAGATTTTAAGGGACATGAAGTATCCATGCAAACTCGTCGAAAATTATTTAGACAAAGGTCATCAAGTATCACTAGTTCATCGTCGGAGACTATAGATCAGAGTAAGTTTATTGATGTGTACATAAATATTATTGAAATTTTTATATCATTGTTACAAAGCATCTCAAAGCATCTCTCAAAGTTCAAGATCATAAACTATTTCAAGGATTGCACAATTAGAACCCGCGGTCAAGCTTGGATTATAAATCCTAGGAAAAAATAACAAAACTATGTTGATACTTTTTTTTATGCTTTAATTTTTATCCAATATATAACCAGTGCCCAGTATAGTCATTTATAGTGCATAAATTATTGGTTTCTTACTTTTTAATATTCATTTGTGTATCACTATGCTCACAAGCCGAAAATTTTTAGTGGCAAGAATCCAAATTATACCTTGTCAACTATAATAAATTCCCTGCTAAAAATACTTAGTCAATAGGGATTGATTAAGGATCTTTACGGCTTTTCTTACCTGCAAAAAAGGCATTTCATCAATTGATTTTATTTAAAATTAATTTTCATAAAAATTTAATAAAAAGGTTATTTTATTCTTGATAATGATAACTTTATACTTATCTTTTCTTTTGGTTACTGTGTTGAATCTTCAAGTTGAAACTGTAGAAAATTACCAGTCTAACCTCCAAATATCATCAAGCAGGTTAGTGTTACCAAGATAAGCTAAAATTGTTTAGCCGAGGAACACAAGTCTCTGCGACTGCATTTTTTTTTCTTCACTGCAATTTTTGTTGATCCTTTGGCTACTGAATTGTCGCGCGGGAAGCCCCTTAGACGTGGATTCCCGCTTGTTCGTGTTTTGTTATTCGAATAGGAAGAGGTATGGGAGAAGAATAAAGAAGTCGATTTGAGCGAAAACGAGAGTGATTTAATACGCTCAGAATGAGAGGGGAAAGCCGTCCGGCATAAAACCCCTCTCGAAGATATTACAAGCTGCGGAACAAAGAAGTGTGGACTGTAAGTGTGTGTGTGTATCGTGTACTCGATCACCCTCAAAGAGAATTTTCACTTCGTGTCAGCGGCGCAGTTCCGCTGACTCAAGTCGGTAGCGCAGTTCTACCGACTTGCACGATTCGACGCGCGCGTAACCACGTTCGCGGAACCGGTCCCGAGTCAAGCACGGCGTGCAAGCTGAGATAGAGCGAAAGAGAGAGAGAGAGAGAGAATGAGAGACACCAACACCAAGATATCCAGAGAGAGAGAGAGAGAGAGAGAGAGAGAGAGAGAGAGAGAGAGAGAGAGAGAGAGATAAAGAGAGATCAGCGGAAGCACCAGCACCACAACACTTCGGCGGACGTTTCGTACGAGCAAATTCGTGAGGTCGAAATCGATTCGTCGCTTAGCTAGACAGCGTGAGCTGTCAACGGCTTGGCGTCTTATCGAGTACTGACTCGGCGCTCGTCCGACCGTGCGCGACACGAGGCCGGCGGCGCTGTCGGCGAGCGCAGCAAGTCGCGAAGTCGCTTACTCAACTCGAGCACGGGAGATGGCGCCACGGGCTCTACGTCGACCTCGCGGAGTTCGCTCGACGCCGTTTTCACGGCGGAACTCTTCTCCGGGTCTCGACGGAACAGCTACTGCGAGTCGAAGGCTAAGAGAACAAAATGCTAATACCGTTCTTCTACTATTTTCTTATATATGATTTTCAGCGCCAAACTGTCTTGCACAATATATCACAGCATTTAACTGAAAATGTTCAATATATCAGTACGCCAATTGTAAAACCTAATCTTCTAACTCTTGACTTGACAAGTTACACTTTTTTCTAGGTATAACTCAAAAGTTGCTCGAGCTCAGAAAACAGAATATTGTAATTCTATTTCTGACCTCAGTGGTGCCTTGCGCTGCTGGAGTTAAGATTTTCTTGAGTAGTTTGACGGTCTGACTTATTCTTACTGGATTCATCTTTTTATCCTCTTCTTGTTTCTTCCCAAAGAGTAATTTTTGTCAATGCGAGATATAAGTCGTTTAGGACTTATAAAAAGCTAAATTCATAAAAAATAATGATTTTATATAAAGACTAGATAAAAACTATATCCCTGCTAAAAATAGTCCATAGAAGCACATTGAAATCGATAAGACAACTTATTGAATTGAATGGTAAGTCTTAATCGCCATTCTCGCATTAAAACTAGATGAAATTTGATAGGGTCAATAGAAGTCGATTCAATTCTATATGAAAAACAATAATTGAAATAAATAGATGAAAAACAGCAATTATCCATTGATTTCTCTATAGATTTTAATCGATTCCCATTGACCCAATCTAATTTAATCGAGTTTTATTGCAAAAATCGTGATTAAGACTTACCATTCAATTTGATAAGAGGTCTTATCGAATTCTATGGACTATTTTTAGCACACTTATATCACAAAAAATTTTGATATAGACGACATTTGACTCTGTTTTTGAGGTTAAGTGCACATTTTGTTATTCAACTAAGTAATTATCATGCATAGAGATACCCATTGATCGTTTTCAAAACCAATTTTAATTCGTCAAATATTAGTTGTTTCATAAAAAAATTTGCAACAGAAACTGTTTGTTAATACAATAAATATTTGCAAATTAAAACCAGGAAAATGTGATTCGCCATATAAGACTCCATGTTAAATTGGAAAAAATACTTTTATTAACATTTTGTCAATAGGGTATCCAAATGACTCAAAATTTTGCATAAGCTTTTTATTTATACATATCTACGTGTGATGATTCATTCATGAATCTGTTCGTTAATTCTAAATCAGATCAACCTCCTTAAATTATTAAGGAATTCTATGCTAATTCTGAATCCCATTTTTTGTAAGGACTCAATTAAAATCTATTAGAATCAACAGAAGTCAATAAATTTTAATAGGGAAAACAACATTTGAAATGATAGTTAATACCAAACATTGATTTGTATTAACTTTACTAGTTCTTTTTTGTATACAATTTTATAGATTTCTATCGATTCCTATCGATTTTAATCGAGTTTTTATGCAAAAAATGGGATTTAGAATTTTAACAATAATTTAATCGATATCTATTCTAACAATAATTCATATAATAATAAATATATTTGTTTGTTCAATTACAGACGTAGAAGATAGTGCAGCTATAGAAGTTGCAAAAAATATTCATGATTCACCCGTTGAGAACAGATTGAACAGATTGAATTCCTCTACTCATAGTGATGAATTAGATACGAATAATATTGACAGAGATTACACTAATCAGATATATGAAGATATGAATGAAAGTAGTTATTCGATCGGTGATAATTTAAACGATAATAATGAAAATAATATACAAGATGCTATAAACGATAATGCAAGTAAAAACGAGACAGAAAATCAAAACCTGATTGAAAGCGAAAGCTGTGTAAGCGGAAATGAGACTAAAAGTGAAAATGAAAATGAGAGTGAAAATGAGAATGAAGGTGTAATGAATGATGATGATGGTAATGAAATGAAATTTATGCTGATTATTATAGTGATTCTAGTAATTTTATTGGTGCAGATAGGTATGAAGATGATGATAGTTTTCTCCATCGATTAATGTTTCCATCCGCAAATCTGAAAGTGCGTGATATAATTATGATGACTTTTACACACACTTTACGATTCCATTTGTCTGATGAAGCGCATTTAGAACTTATTAAAATGTTCAAGCTGTGTGCTGGTAAAGACTTTAAAGATCTTAATCTTTCCAAACACATGATGTCAAAATGTTTCTCCTCACAACAAGAATATGTCAAGTATCATTATTATTGTAAAGAATGTTCCGAGTCAATAGTATACTCCGTAAGTGCAACAGAAACAGTTTTAACTCGAAGTGTTGTATGCAAAAAGTGCGAACAAAGAAATATTATAAAAGCTCTTTCTCCAAATTATTTTATATCTGTAAGTTTGAGGCACCAAATGGAAGAATTATTAACAAATGAATTGATTTTTAATGATATTTTTAAAAATGTTCGTTCTCGATGCAACACAGCAGATGGTACAATTAAAGGCGTGCACAGCAGTTTAATACATAAAAATATTATGCATTCAAACAATAATAATGACGAATCAAATTATATCCTGACTCTTAATTTTAACACAGCTGGCACTCCACTTACGAAAAGCGGGAAGCGTGCTTTCTGGCCGTTACAAGTAATTTTAAATGATCTTTCACCAAAATTAAGATTCCGTTTTGTCTTGCTAGGGGGAATTTTAGTAGTACAAAAAGAATCATCCAATAAATTGCTAGATTTGTATGTTTCCGAAGTAATGGTTCAACAAATGCGCAAGTTAAACAACAAATGTGTAACTGTTGAAAAAAATTGTTTTTAAATTTTGTATTCTAAGTTGCCTCGTAGATTCTGTGTGTCGTCCTATAGTTCAGAATAGAATTCAATTCAATGGATATTCGGGCTGTAGCTGCCCTGCTAAAAAAGATTTATTGAATGCAATTGAACTTAAGTGAAACCCAATCTATTTCAATATTTTTCTATAGGTTCAATGGATTTTTCAATTTTGACTATTGAATATTTATTGATTTTAATCAATTTTAATTGTTATTGCTTTCAATGTGCCATTTTATCATTGATATTAATTACGTTGAATTAGCAACTATAGTGCAAAAGATTATAATGTCTTTTAAATCCCATTTTTATGATTAAATTTAATCGTTTTTAATTGATTTTAATAAATTTATTGCTTAATTATTTCTAATACGACGAAGTGTATTGACAATGAATCCATTTTAATAAACTAGAATACATCATTCTGTGAATAGTTTTGAATATACCAAATGAAAATAAAACAGTAATCAATTCAAATCGCTTTCAATTAGCAGAATCAATCGCTTTTAATGGAATAATTTGACGGTCACAATCAATAAACTTTAATCGATTTTAATAAAGTCATTGCTTAATTATTAATATATACGGCGAAGTGTATTGACAATGAATCAATTTCAATGGACTTGAATAAAGCTTTACATGAATAGTTTTGAATATATAAATATAAATATATAACACTATTGCATTTAATTTTCTTTCAATTAGCATACAAAATCAATCACTTTTAATAGTATAGTGTCAGAGTCACGAACTTTTATTTATTTTATACATTTTACGAGTGAATTAATTTCAATGTTATAAATCAATCGATTTCAATGTGTTTGAATAAGGCTCTTTTAAAAAAACTCAATAGAAGTTGATAGAATTTACTCAGACTCTTTATAAAGATCTAGAAATTACAAAATATTGAGTCTTTTACTATTTATTGTAATTTTTTATATATATGCAGCTAATTTATCGACTTACCTACATTAAAAGTTGATAAGAAATTTTATCGATTCCTATCAACTTCTATTGACTTTTTTTAGAATGAATAGTTTGGAATATACTAAATAGAAGTAAGACAGATGTGTGTCAGATTATTATTCACTTTCTTTATTAATATGAATGATTTTCAATTGCCTCAAATGATTTTTCAATAAAATTGTACTTAACAAACATTCTTATTGTATTTCTATTGTATTTGATAATGTACATAAATAGCGCCCATTTTTTACATCTACTATGATAACTTTACACTTAACATCATTAATTGCCTTAATAACAGTATTTGTGGTTTCTTCAGATTTTATTTTTCTTATATGCGTAACTCCTTCAAAAGAATAATCCTCGAAAATATTGAATAATGATACGCTGAAATGACAAGTGTTTTGTATATCTAAAATTTGTACTATACGACAATATTCGCCGGTTACTAATTGTATTACAGTATCATCAGTCTTTTGTGCTCGCTTGTATTTACTACTATGATATACCGATGATTTATATATACATTTATTGTATTCTAAACAAGATTCTGTTTCATTAATTTTCGTCGATTTACTTCTTCCAACATATAAAACATTTTCTACGCCTTCCTTATAAAATATATTTAATCTTTTTGGCATAAACATACTTTTACATAAACTACCAATTTGTTCTGACGATGAAAACGTTTCTACGTTTCCTGATTTAAAAACAAGAGATTGCATATGTTTTTTAGCCATTTGAAGATCCATACCTTTTGAACCGTTTATGAATCTTTTTAATATATAGATATTACCTTCAAAAGGAAAAGCCGAATTCATGCACAAAGGCCCCGTTTTTCTAATGGATTCAACAACGTGTAGTAAACTATGTACGTTAAATGTCATCCCTTTTTCTCCATAATACATTTCATACTCGCATACAAATTTTAATAGATTTTTTTCACATTCGTCGAGTTCATTGTGAGAAATGCTTGTTTTTATAAGCGTATGCACGCTCTTAACAAGTAGGCTATAATGTCTTAAAGCTTCATCATTCAATATACCACTTAAGCAAGGCAAACTGAAGTACAGCAACCAAGATTTTAATTCGGAGGCTTTAGGCTTTGCAGTTCCTCCGAATATTCCAGATCGTGGAAGTCTATGTATTTCATTAGTAGGTGTTATATTTAAATACCGTTTTTCTATCATTTCAATCTCTTTTTTTTGTAATTTAAACAAGCATTCCTGACTTTTCCATTCTTTCCAAATTTGGAATGTGACTCCAAGTAACATACCGTGCATATATTCGTATGGAAAGGACCATACTAAATCGAAGTGTTGCAGTTTTTGTAAGGCAGAAATACCTTTGACACCGTTTTGAATGGTTTTAGTCTCTAATGCTAATTTTACATCTTTCTCGTGACTTTCATGAGTCCTATGAGTACTTTCTTGATGAAAAGTATAGCGTATGCCACAAACTTCTTTTATAAATTCTGCCGACTGGTAGCACCAACTGCAACCACAATACCCATTAAACTGCAGGCGGTTTTGTATGATGGGAAGGCACACAGAATCAACAACGCAACTTAAAATGTTAAATTTTAATACAATTCTAGTATTGTTTTTATTGACAATGGTTAGCTTTCTAGTATTTAAATTATTAAGTTGCTTATCTATAAAAGTCTGAATATACAAATTCATCAAGTTCGATTTTGGCTCTTGTTTAACTATTAATAAACCAGCTAAAAACACATACCGAAATCTCAATTTTGGAGAGAGATCGTTTATGATGACTTGTAGGGGCCAAAATGCCCTTTTACCACTCTTCGTCAGAGGTGCTCCGTCTGTACTAATATTTAGTGTCAACATATATTCCAACTCATTACCATGGTTAACCGTAGAACATTTCATACTTCTGTAAATTGATCCATCATGAACATCCGTGATACTGTCACAGGGAGTATTAAAAGAAGTATTTCTGGCATTGATATTTTTTAGCAGATTGTCAACATTTTCTTTATTTGAAAAAAACTGACTAAATTGACTATATAAATCAATTGACATGAAATAATTCGGAGAAGACTGTGTGACAATATTGTTTGCTTTGCACTTTTGGCAAATTAATTTTTTATTGGATTGTCTTTCTGCAGCGTTTACGTAATACATAATAACTTCTGAGCACTTACTACAGTAATAATGTTTCGTTATTTTATCATTCTGTGAGGACAAACATTCAGACATTAGATATATCGACAAATTTAAACTATCAAATGTTGGGCCTGCACACAATTGGAACATTTTCATAAGCATTAAACGTGCTTCATCTGGAAGATGATATCTCAAAGCGAATGCACTATTCAATACAATAACATCACGCACAGTTAATTTGGATGCTTCGAACATCAATTTGCTGAAGATATAATCATTTTTGACATTCCTATCATCAGGGCTGTCAAAATCACTTTCAATTTCACTGTCATCGGAGCTGTTACTTTCATCATAATCAACATCTGTGCTACTATCATTATCACTGTTATTACTCAAATCGATTTCATCAATTTTATTTTGGTTATCGCTGTTACAAATGCTCTCATATGCAGTAGCGCTTACATCTCTATCATCATCTGATTGTAGAGTTTCATCTAAAATTGTAAATATAGAGTATAAGAATATTAATTTTTGCTGAAAATTAACAATTACATGTTGAAAGTTATTGAAAACGATTAAAACCGCCCTGTTGAAAATAGTATTTTTTTTTGTATAAGGACTCGATAAAAATCGATTAGAATGAACAGGAGTAACTAGATTTTTATACAAAAAACAACAATTGAGATCGATGGTTAATACCAAACATTGGTTTCTATTAACTTTACTAGTACTTGTTTGTATACAATTTTATCGATTCCTATCGATTCCTATCTATTTCTATCGATTCTTATCGGTTACTATTAATTTTAATCGAGTTCTTATGCAAAAATGGGCCTCAGATCTAGCTTAGATATCAATTAATAATTTAATCGATCTTTATTGACTATTTTTAACAGGATATGGGTTTTAGTCAATATAACTCTGTTAGAAATAGTCTGAATCTCATTTTTTGTATAACAACTCGATTAAAATTGATTAGAATCAACAGGAGTCAATAGTTTTAATAAAGAAAACAATAATTTGACGTCTGAGTGGAATAAGGGCGCATCTCACAATCTGATCCAAGAAGTGCGTATCTCGGGATCTGCTTCGAGAATAGGGCGTATTTTGGGAGCGGTTTTTTCCCTTAAATTTTAAAGTAGTAGTAGTAGTAGTAGTAGTAGTAGTGGCAGCCCTGCAATAGTTTATTGTGTACGAAGGGCGTAAAGTGGTCTTTTTTTCACCGAGTGTGGAGTTTGCAGTGCATGTGTTACAATGAGTATTTTATATTCCACACCCGACCAAAATGGCCACTTTTTGCGCCTAAAAATCGGGGCAAAAATAGCATATTTTTCCCGTAAACCCGTTAGCGGTTTAAAAGTAAAATTAGCGGGGCAAACAATTTTTTTTTGTGATGAATAAAAAAAAACGGGTTGGCTCCGCGTTCAGAGACAAATAAAAGCTATTTCAAACGAGAGTGGAATAAATTACTATATGCAACACGAGGCAAAAGTAGATTTTTTCCTCGAGTGCTTTATAGACTGCCCTCGCTTTGCTGAGGCAATACTCACACCCTCGTAAAAAATCTCCTCGCTCGGGCAGTAAGCCCACCAGCGGGAAAAATCTGCTACTTTCGACCCCTTTTGCGTAATGTACTAGAAAATGCATTTTCTGCCTTTAACCGCGTATATTTGGCTCGTCTATTTGACAGAAAACGCATTTTGAGTACTTGCAGGGCTGTCACTACCAAACTTAGAGAAAAAAAAACGCTCTTAAGATACGCTCTTCTCGGAGCGGATTCCGAGATACGGCCTTATTCTACTCAAGCGTCGAATTGAAGTAGATGGTTAATACCAAACCTTGGTTTCTATAAACTCTACTAGTCCTTTTTTGCATAAAATTTTATCAATTCCTATCGATTTCTATCGATTCCTATTGATTCCTATCGATTTCTATCGATTCCTATTCATTCCTATCGATTTCTATCGATTCCTATTGATTCCTATCGATTTCTATCAATTCCTATTGATTCCTATCGATTTGTATCGATTCCTATTGATTCCTATCGATTTTAATCGAGTTGTAATACAAAACGTAAAATTAAGATTTAGCTTCAAATTCGATTGAAGATGGCATCGACTTCTATTATTTCTTTTTAGCAGGGCAAAGACCTTTAATTTACATTTTCTTTATTAAAAGTATTATTACCGTGTAAGTATTCGTTAAATGACGACGTCTCCAGTAAAGTCGGTGCTGCATCTAAATCATCTGTAGCACTTGTAACACCATCAGATTCAGGTTCTATTATATTAGCCTGTAGTGTCTCATCATCTATAAAAAATGTAACATTGATTTTTATACGTTTCAATTTTTTTCAGACATACCATTCAATTCAATAAAGAATCTTATCGATTTTTATCAAATTTAATCAATTGTTTTTAGCAGAGCATATACTTACGTGGTATTCTTTGTCTTGGAAGTGAATCTTGCTTATATTTCTTTAAAGTTTGACTAGACACTTCATGAATCTTAAAATCGGGATCCAAAAATCTATTTTTTCTTTTTATCGTTTTACGATCCAATGGTGCAGGATCGTCGTCACTGCTACTACTACTACTACTACTGCTACTATCAGTTTTACTAGTACAACTACGATCTGAACCAGACATTTTTTGGCTATGTGGATCTGCGAAATTATTTTTTATGATAAATTTCGTACGTTACCCTGCTAAAAATAGTCTAAAGGGATCGATTGGGATCAATTAAATTATCAACAGATTCTATGCTAATTCTGAATACCATTTTTTGTATGAGGACTCGATTAAAATTGATTAGAATCAACAGAAGTCAATAGATTTTAATACGGAAAACAACAATTGAAGTAGATAGTTAATACCAGACATTGGTTTCTATTAACTTTACTGGTCTTTTTTGTATATAATTTTATCGATTCCTATTGATTCCTATCAATTCTATCTATTTTAATCGAGTTCTTATGTAAAAAATGGGATTCAGATATAGCTTAGAATTCAATTAATAATTTAATCGATCTCTATTGAATATTTTTTAACAGGGTAGTTATATAAGATAAATTCTTAACACCCACACGTACAAGACTTGATTGACTATTATTAATAATATCTATAGGGTTATATATATATATATATATATATATATATATATATATATATAATTAAAATATCTATACTATAAATATATATTATTAAAATAACTATACTATAAATATATATTATAAAAATAACTATACTATTATTGATGGTATCGCAGCTGATGTTCTTGTTACTAGTGATTGCAGGTACTGCACATCAGAAATCAATATACTGATAATATATCAATATTATCAAAACATACTGATTGTATAGCAAATTTTTTAGTTTTTTTTTTATATTATACTTTTTTATTAGATCTAGTGCTATTTTTCTGGAGTCATGTTTGCATCACGTAAAAAAATTGTTTTTTTTTACTTGTTTTTTCCCATACCTATCATGCATGCTAACAGGGTTTTTGAAACCACTTATGCTAAGCTCTAATTAACGTTCCTAACAATACACGGTAATTAATATTGAACAAAAATATTTGAAATCTATTCATATCCTTACCATGTATTGGAGATTATACAATTAAGTAAAGTTATTAAAAGTCATTGAAAACGATGAACTAGCCCAATTATTGATTGTAATAAATGAATAATTGGATTTTATTTTAATAGGATAATGCGTGCTCTACTGTTTTTATCTTTTATAATTATTTTAATAATTTTATTAAAAATAAGTCATCAAAGTCCATAGAAATTGATAAAATCTCTTATCGAATTAAGTCTTAATCGAAATTTCACCTTAGAACTCGATTAAATGGGATAAAGTTAATAGGAGTCAATTGAATTCAACATGAAAAATCGTAATTGAAATCAATAGGTGATAAAAAGTAATTGAAATCGATACATTTTTCTATAGATTCTAATCGATTTCTATGGACTATTTTTAGCAGGTAATATCGAAGTAATGCATTATGATACATTTTTATCTTACTTTATAATTATGAAATTGATTATTTTGAAGGGCGTAATTTTTATAGTTAATATACATACAGTTTTGACATACTCGTATTGTTTTCATAAGTGAAAATAAAAAAACGTAGAAAAATGTAAGAAATTGTAACAAGCTGCGAGATTCTATAACAAAATTTGAGGGAATAAAATGCTACTTTAGTCCCGCTTTTCAGGGAATAAAGTGGCTATTATAGTTCAGTCGTGAATAAAATAGTGTATTATGTATCAAGGGCGTAAAGTGGACTTTTTTAGACCGAATGTGGAGTTTGCAGTACGAGCCGAAGGCGAGTGCGTCTCTAAGCCGAAGACGAGTACTGTAAACCACATGAGGTAAAAAAGCTCACTTAGCTGTTGGTGTACAGCATAGTTTTTGTGATGCATGTATGGATTTTCGCGTTTTTCATAGTTGAAAAATTTCAAAATTTTTAAAATATGACTAATAAACTCAAAATTTGCAGTTTACAAGAAAAATTCGTCAGCGGGCAAAAAAACTGGTGCTTTACGCCCACTTGATAGGTACGAAAAACGCAAAAATCGTGCATGTATTACAAAATTTTTTTGCGCGGGCGGGAATTGTCACTTCCCACTCGCTAGGCAAGTAAAATCGTATACACACCACGGGAGGAAATTTGGACAGCCCATATCTCGTGTTTGCCACCCTCGCCTTCGGCTCGGGTGTCAATTCACACGAGATATGGACTGTCCAAGTTTTTTCCTCCCTAGGTATGTAATATACTATTTAAACACACTCGGAATGTGCCACTTTATACGCTACTTTCAGCCATGAAAAGGGCATTTTATGCGCATGTTGGGAAAATGTCTTTTTACCATAATTATGAAAAAAGTAGAACCTTTACAAGGTAAGATTCAAACAATTAACTGTAATCAAATGTAAGGAAATGTCAAAAAAATATAATAAACTGAAAGAAAGCGAGAATAAATGTAAGAAATCGCAATAAATTGTAATACAAAATAATGTATAAGAAAATATAATAATAATACGTAAAAAGTTTGGAAATACAACAACAAATTACAATTTTTCACATTTCTTCACATTTTATTACAATATTTTGGATTACTTTAGACACTTTGTTACATTTTCTTACGTTTGTGTATATATTAAACTTTCTACTAGGGTTTTATTGAAATATATAATTGATTTGGTTACTCAATTTCATTGCATGCAAACAATATCATATGAATTAATTTTGTTGCCTAAGGTATTAGAAAATGAAACTGAATTTAGGATACAAAATCTTATCAATTCATTATATAGATTATTTATAACAAATCGCTGCTTCCTTCAAAGACTAGCACATCTCAAAAAGGTCTATTTTAATTTGCCATTTTTAGATCCGGAGAAAAATGAATTCGTCCAATACCTATTAAACTTCAAGAATATACGAATTAAATTTCTTATATTAGGTCCTGGACGAATTTATTTCACTCCGGTGCTCTAAAAATAGCAAATTTAAATATAAGCCTTTTTTGAGTTCTAGGTTAGTCTTTGTAGGAACCGACGATATGGTGTTATTTAAGGAGTAATGGGGCTTTTCTGTATCATTTTCCACTATTCAATTGGTATACAAAATCATAATACTCTACGGCCTCGGCGCACAATATATTTTATAATACTGTATTTCTAAGGACGTGGAAAATTTTTTCAAAACTGAGACATATATGTACAAATAGGGATAATGGTTATTTTTTCTAACAGAGGACGACAAAATATATAACTGAAAACTTTTTTGTGACCTGGACGACATTTATATATACACATTCTGTGCCACGGCGACCTTCTGCTTCTTGATACATTTGTAATATACCCGATTTTAACTTTTGCTCTCCGCTTTTATCTTGGGCTTGGATTGTGTATGAGAAGTTAATGGACTAAGTCAATACAATTCACCATTAAAATCCATAACATTTCAATTGACTTGAATAGTGAATCTGAATTCCTTTTTTTTGCGTTAGAACTTGATAAAATTTGATAAAATACGATAAATAAAAATATAAGATACGATAAATAAAGATAATGTAAGGCGATAGAATTGAAATACAATATGTCGTTCGATTTCAATTACAATTTTTCATATACCGTTTTATTGAACTGTATCGATATTTCTCGCATTTTATTGCATTTAATCAGTAAGTTGTAATGGAAAAAGTAGAATTAAGATTCACTGTTAAATTCAAGTCGATAAGTAATCTAATCGACTTCTATTAACTTTAACCAAAAGAGCTTGCACTCATGTCTTTAACTTCATTGCTTTGGTATATTTTTAATAAATAGGCTTTTTCCGTATAGATGCATTTTTTTAAAATACCAATTTCTTTATAGATGTTCAAGAACAGCTTAACGATACAACCAATGAAGTTGAGATGAACTACAACAAAAATTTTAATAAAATAGGGTTTTTACGGAAATCTGATCAGAAGGTAAAATAAATATTTTGTATAAAAAGTTTCGTCATTCGAAATGAGCAATTGGGCTATTTATTCTTTATCGTTTTCTGCATAGGTGCATATAGGGCGAAATATATGGATAGATGAAGGAGTATACAATGGCGTATTAAATAAAGCCAATAACAAACCATCGTTATGCGTAGACAGAATTCTTATAGCTGTATTCGGGGAGACAGTTTTAATGACATCAACAAAATCTGGAAAACCCAGTAATAGAACGCTGAAAAACAAAAATAGTGATGAAAAAAAAAATGAGATAAAGCAGTTAGATCAAACAAAGTTACAAGCGTGCCAAGGTATATATATTTGATTGTTTTCTGAACCGTGTAGTTATATAATTTATCCTTTTATTTGCTTGATTTTTTGATTATTAATCTGTTACTAACAATTATTAGTTTTCAACATAAATACTGAGTTTTAACAATGAAATATTAATAAATGAAATTTTAAAAGTTGATAAAATTAATACCCACCACAATAACTTAAAGGAGAGATGTTCTTTTATCGCTTATTTTTAGTAATTAAAATTTGATTTTTTTATTTACAGATTTTTACAATTATTGGCTTAAAAATGTTTGGCTTGCTCCAGAAGACGGCGACATTTTCGAAGAAATGCGACTTTTTGACAAGTATGTTTCGGCAAAAACAGCTTATTACAAAAAGCAAGGTGAAAAAGGAGACATTACACCAAAATCGAAGGACCCTGCTAAAAAAAAGAAAACAAAAAAACAAAAGAAAGACAAAGACGACAGTATCCAGAAAGTGGATGCTGAAGTAGAACTGAATGCTAAAAAATTAGTAAACACAGAAGCGGAAGAGGGTAGGAAAATGCAGGAAGCGACGAAGGATAAGGAAAATCAATTTGAAAACTCTGAAGTCAACCGCAGTTTACGAGAAGAAGAGAAGATTACTGATGAGGATAAAGAAAGACCATCAACAAGTTATGATGTAGGAAAATTTGCTTTTATTGCAGCCCAGCCAGACGAGGATGATAGTTCTGACGGCAGCACTATTCATCTCTCCGAAATGGAATCTGCAAGTGACCCATTGAGGGATGCAGATTAAGAGAGACATTTTATACTTTAATATTTATCATTCATTTAATAATAAATGTCATTATTATACTATAGCTACGTTATTTAATATTCGCAAAAATTATTAAAATCATAATTTAAAATAATAATCATAATTGTAATTCAAAGGAAATACAGAGTAATAAATTGGAATCAATTAAAAACTATTACTCTTTCAAATCAATTAAAACTCTTCCAAAATAACAATTAAAATCGATAAGCATAACATTATTTTAAGAAATAATTCAAATCAATTAAAACGGATAACAAATTTTTCTTTTGTAAAATTAATTTAATATTCAATTGTATAATCTTTAAGTCGATTGAAAGCAATAGGAGCATTTTAAATGAATAGTTTTTTCTAGCACTGCAATGATCACTGCGAGTCAATTGAAATACATCAGTAATCAATTGGTATCAATTGAAAACTATTATCTTTTTCTTCCAAAATAGCAATTAAAATTGATAAGCCATTATTTTAAGAAATAATTTGAATCGATTAAAACTAATTAAACATATTGTTATATTGAGATTTATTCAATATCATTCAGTTGTATAGTATTCCAGGTGATTGAAAGCAATTAAACCTATTGGATATAATTGAATGTGATTGATTGCACGGTTCAATTTTTTTGAAATGCAATCCTTAATCATTATTCTGACTATTAAAATTAATTAAAAATACTTTTTTATTGAGACTAATTCAATATTATTCAGTTGTATGGTCTTCTAGGCGATTTAAACCGATGGTGTTCCGTCGAGACCCGAGGTGTAAGTTCCGCCGTGAAAACGGTGTCGAGCGAACTCAGCGAGGTCGACGTAGAGCATGTGGCTCCATCTCCCGTGCTCGAGTTGAACAAGCGGAGTCGCGACTTGCCGCGCTCGCCGGCAGCGCCGCCGGCCTCGTGTCGCGCGCGGCCGGACGAGCGCCGAGTCAGTTGACGATAAGACGCCAAGCTTGACAGCTCGTGCAGTTAAGCTAGCGAACGATCGAACTTTTTGGCTCTTGCGAATCCGTCCGTACGTCCATCGAGCGTTTCTGGTGCTGGTGCTTGTGCTACTCTCTCTCTCTATCTCTCTCTCTCATTCTCTCTAACTCTCTCTCCTTTGTCTCTTTCGCTGCCTGCTACTCGCGTTCGGCTCGCGCCCGGTTCCGCGAATCGTATCTCGCGCGCGTCGAAACGTGCAAGTCGGTAGAACTGCGCTACCGACTTGAGTCTGTGGAACTGCGCCACTGACACGAAGCGAAGATTCTCTCTGAGAATCGCACGAACACGACACACACACGAACACGACACACGTTCTTCTTTTTCTTAGCAGCTTGTAAGAACTTCGAGAGGGGTTTTATGCCTCACGGCTTTCCCCTCTCAATTTGAGCGTGATTAAATATTCTCGATTTTCGCTCAATCGACTTCTTTATTTCTCCCACACCTCACTCCTTGCGAACTCGAACACTCACACAAAAAAAGCGGGAATATTCGCCTCAGAATATTCCGCGCGCGACAATTCATGGTGCCTCCTGTGAGGTGTGGATCGACAGTTCGGCCAGTCAGCTAAGGACAAAGGGTTCATCAAGGTTTCCCAGGTCATCGCATAGACGTCTTCCCCTGGGGTCACCTCTCCAGCTGCCGCTTCAAGGTCAACGCATTGTCAACGCAACAGAAAAGATAAGTAGCGTTTATCTTTTTCAAAGTGACTCTACGCGTGTGTGAATTTCGAACACAGCGCGGCGTTTGTTTGACTTCGCGCGTAAACACGAGGTCGCGCGTTGCGGCGAGCGGCAAACCGTTGTTGTGCCGGACGAGCGAATTCCGAGAATCTGAGCGCGTCGAGACACGTGCTCGCGCTTCAGTCCGTATAAGGGATTTCGGTATTTATTATTTAGCGTGCGTATTCACTGACTACTAGGCAACATGGACGCTTTAGTGGTACAGTGGAACAACCAGACCGAGCAACTTAGGGATTTATTGACAGACCTGTCGATAGTTATTAAGTCGAAATCTGCTGTTCTTCACGAGTGTAAAGCGCGCATGGAGGAAATCGTCATGCACTACAAGACTCTCGGTAACTTATTCTATAAATTAGATGCAGTCCACAAGGAAGCCGAGAGGGAGAAGTTCAATGACTTGAAGAATTTCTACTTCAAGGTAACCGCGTACATCCGATCCGCCGAGGATAAGCAGAGCAAGACTCTCGGTAGCGATACTACCGTTCCGTTAGGGCATTCGACTCTTCTAGACATCTCTCGATTTTCTGGGTTGCCGACTATTGACTTACCGAAGTTTGATGGTCGTCTAGAAAAATGGAACGCGTTCAAAACGACTTTCAGGAACGAGATGATGCGATTGAATATCGACAACATCACAGCGTTCCACTATCTAAAAAAGTCGTTAGTCGGAGCAGCCGCTAATTCGCTCCACATCTTGGATCCAAGCGATGGCAGCTACGATGAAGCCTGGCGACTTTTGGGCACGCAGTACGAGCACGTTCGGCTCATTGCTGCTTCTCACATTGACGCAATTTTATATTATCCTGTCATCACGGAGGTCTCCCATCGATCGCTAAAGGACATGGAAACTTCGGTCCGGCAGCATCTGGCAGACTTAAAATCTCTCAAGGTCGTTCCTTCCGATTACTTCGTGATCCGCACTCTCGAACGAGCATTGCCCACTAACATCAAGGACAAATGGATCAAAAGGATGTCCATCGATGCAATTCCCGATCTCGAGTCGTTTTTCAGATTTTTGCAGGAAACTAGCAATTATCTATATGCCCAGGAAGGGGAATCCAAGGACGCCAAGGCTTCAGCCAAGCGGACGGTGGCGCAGAGCGAGAAAGGGACCAAGTTCCGGCGAGGTAACGGGCAAGCTCGAGCGCTTGTAACGAGCTCGTCCATTTCCTGCTACTATTGTAGCGGCGAGCATACGATCTATCGGTGTTCGTCGTTTGCTGCGTTGTCCGTCCAGCAACGATGGGATGCTGTGAGGACGAAAAAACTATGTAGGAAGTGCTTGCGAACGCACGAAGGCAAATGCGAATCCCGCAATTGCAAAAAATGCGACAAGGATCACAATACGCTCTTGCACGAGGAACGAAAGACAGATTCCTCAGGCAAGAAGCCGTGACTAGGCGTAGGAGTCCTTAGCACCGTGTCCAGGGCTCTCCAGTCTCAGCTCATGATGAGTGCTGTTGTTTTGATTAGAGATGCCGATGGGGCGTACATAGAGGCTCGCGCGCTCCTGGACACGTGTGCAAATGCGAACTTTATGACCGCGGATTTAGCTAAACGATTGCGTCTCCCTACTAGGCCTTGCTCGATTCCGATCGGAGCAATTAACGACTTGCGAACTACCACGAAACATTGCGTCGATGCCCAATTTAAAGCGTTGCATTCGGACTTTAATAAGCGTTTAACTTTTCTCACCGTTCCCAACATAACTAGCGTCACTCCGGAGGAACCGTTTCCTCGCGATTCGATCAGGCTACCCAAGAACATCAGGTTAGCGGACCCTCAATTCCATCTCCCTCGACAAGTCGACATTTTAATTGGTTCTGGAGCAACGTTGTCCATGCTTTCTATAGGTCAAGTTAACTTGTCTAGGGAAGGAAGCGAGTTATATCTTCAGAAGACTCAGCTAGGATGGGTGATCGTTGGTGGTATTGACACCGACAAGATTTCAACGGTGTCGTGTCATCTTTCTCAGTTAGAAAAGCAGCTGGTTCAATTTTGGTCTCTGGAAAAATGCTCCAGTCCGGTTGAGCAGGCTGACGACAGGTTAGAATGCGAGAAATGGTATGTCGACACTACGGTTCGACTGTCTGACGGACGGTACATGGTGAGATTGCCGTTTCGGAAAAAGGACCCGGTACTAGGGGACTCGAGGGCGCAAGCTCTCAAGCGGTTCCGGGGATTGGACCGGCGATGCAGCCGTTCGTCCGGCATGATGGAAGAATTCAGTCGTGTCTTTCAGGAATATCTCGATTTGGGTCATATGTCTTTGGTGGTCGACGAGAATGACTCGGAATATTATCTTCCATTCTTGATTGTCGTTAAGAATTTGAGCCTTACTACCAAGTTTCGAGTCGTTTTCGACGCATCCGCTAAGTCGTCGTTAGGTGTATCTTTAAACGATCTGTTGCACGTTGGACCTACGATTCAGGACAAACTTTACGTTCATCTAGTAAGGTTTCGATCGCATAGGTACGTTCTCACTGCTGACATTGAAAAGATGTATCGGCAGATACTTATCCATCCCGAGGATCGCCGATACCAACGCATTTTCTGGTATCGCGACGGGAAACTACAGGTGTACGAGTTGAACACAGTTACGTTTGGCGTATCTTCTGCTCCATATTTAGCGATTCGAACTATTCATAGGCTCGCGGACGACGAAAGCGCGCAATACCCCCGAGCGGCCGAGATTCTCAAGAGGGATATGTATGTAGATGATCTGCTGACAGGCTCAGATTCTTTAGATGAGATTATGAAGGCGCGTGATGAGATAATCACCGTCTTAAAGCATGGTGGATTTAACATCCGGCAATGGGCCTCTAACCATAACCATGCATTAGATAATTTAGATGAGAAGGTTCTGAGCTTGGCACCAGATGGCGAGGACGCGGTTTTAAAAACATTAGGCGTTTCCTGGGCCTCTAAACGCGACGAATTGGCTATCGTAGTCAAGCCCGTAGAAATCGATAGCGAAGATTTTCGACCCAGTAGGTTTAGTAGGACCGGTAGGTTTGCACGCGAAGTGGATCATGCAGGAGTGTTGGAAGGAGAAAGTTTCTTGGGACGAATCAGTTCCACAGAGTTTGTTTACGCTTTGGATGGACTTCGCGAGTCAGTTGTCGTCTCTCTCCAGCGTTTCTGCACCACGCCATGTAGTTTGCGTTAATCCCTCGCGCATAGAAATTCACGGTTTCAGCGATGCGAGTAAAAAGGGCTACGGCGCTTGCCTGTACGCTAGGTCCACCGATAAAGACGAAAAGATCACTGTACGATTGATCTGCTCCAAATCTAGAGTCGCCCCTTTGAAAGAGCAGACTATTCCCCGTTTAGAATTATGCGGAGCCGTGATCCTTGTAAGACTTCTTTTAGAAACTCTTCCAGCTTTAGAATTTTCCATTGACCGGATCGTTTTATGGTCCGATTCCACTATAGTCTTACATTGGTTACGGAAATCCCCGCAAGATTTGAAGCTATTCGAAGCTAACAGAGTACGCGAAATTCAAGAATTAGGAGAGCGCGCCAGTTGGCGATACGTCCCTACCCAACACAACCCAGCTGACGCTTTATCCCGCGGGCAACTCCCGAAAGAATTCCTGCGAAACGAAACGTGGTTTACCGGGCCTACCTGGCTACGGCAAACGGAGGCTTCATGGCCCGCGAACATCGTCGAATCGTCTCCGGATATACCCGGATTGAAAAAAGGAGTCTGTCTCTTCGTCGACAGTGCTAAGGATCGCATGTTCCTATCGCGTTTTTCTAAGCACCGCATGATGCTTAATGTCGTTGCAATATGCTTACGATGGCTTCCTTCGGGCCGACAGTACCGAGGAGAACCCATCACGGTCGCGGAGAAACGCGATGCTGAAACCCGCGTGTTTCGAAGCATTCAGCAGGACGCGTTTTCCGATTCAATTGCATGCTTGACGAAGGGTATTCAGGTGAAGGGGTCGCATATTGCGGCACTTAACCCGTGTTTGGACGCGAATGGAGTTGTACGTGTGGGAGGACGTCTGAAGAATGCAGATATCCCTATAGCTAGTAAGCACCCCATACTATTGCCTTCAAGGAATCATGTCACGGACTTGATCATCCGTGAAGCTCACGAGTCGAACTACCACTCCGGTGTTCAAAGCACTCTTTTCTATTTGCGACAACGTTTTTGGTTGATTGACGCAAAAAATCAGGTTCGTCATGTCATCCGCGAGTGTGTCACGTGTATTAGGCACAAGCCCCCTCCAATTCACTGCAAGATGGCAGATCTCCCGACCGCTAGGGTCACCGAATCTCACGTTTTTTCTCACGTAGGCGTAGATTTCTTTGGTCCCCTTTCCATTAAAGAGAAAAAGCGATATAATCGTACAGCCCTCAAGGCGTATGGGTGCGTTTTCGTATGCATGGCCACAAAAGCGGTGACCATAGAGATAACCAGCGATTTGACCACCGAAGGTTTCCTAGGCGCGTTCGCTAGATTCGTAGGACGTAGAGGTATTCCCCAGCATGTATACTCCGACAACGGGACCAATTTCGTTGGGGCCAACAACCAGCTTAGAGAACTTTTCGCACTCCTCAATTCAGAAGAGTTCAAATCTAAGGTGAATGCCAAAGCTCTTTCGTTAGATATTCAATGGCATTTTAACCCGCCCTTATCTCCGCATTTTGGTGGTCTATGGGAGGCCGCGGTAAAATCATTTAAGCATCATCTCAAACGCGTAGTGGGTGGGCAACTTCTCACATTCGAAGAGCTCTATACTCTCGTGATAGAGATAGAAGCAATTTTAAATTCTCGACCCCTCTGGTCAATCTCTGCCGACCCCAATGACCCAATAGCGTTAACCCCAGCTCATATTCTGATAGGTAGGCCTATATATCATAATATCAAATCATATAATTTTCATGAAAAAATGTAGACCTCAATATTTTAAATACCGTAGGGTCCTCATAGCCTCATAAAATCATGAATTTTCTCAAAACATTCTACACTTGAGTTAGCAAGTAAGAAGGTTTAACATAAATAGTAATTTTCAGTTATACAGGGTATACAGGGTGAGAGACAAAGAATTGGAATCCTAATATCTCTTAAATTAAATGGTTTCATAAGCTGCAAATAAAACCTAGCTGAAGTGATCAAGAGATCGATATTTTCTTAAAATTTCAACTTAAATAAAGCTTTTTTACTCCCGTATTCGTACGACAAATAAAAACCATATTTTTCAGTTTTCGATTTTTAGCTTGAAAACTAGTTGTCAAAATGGTTTAAAATTTTTTACTGCAAATAGATATTATTGTTTTTCATTGTCATAAATTTCTTTAACAAGTTTAACAATTTAGTTTTAGAGATATTTTTTTTTAAATCACCTTCTTTACCATAAAAATTGAACGGAACTGTCAATATGGAAAATCTTGCCGGAATAATTAGGCAATTTTATGCTTTTCTAGATACACTATTGTTAAATACATTGTATAAATCATATCATTAAAATAAAAAACAAAAATATTTTTTCAAAAATCGAAAAATGGCTATAATACGGCCATCAAATAGACAGAATCATAAAAATTTCCTGAATTCAGAATCAGAAAACATATATGCATGTTAAATTTTATTGTGATCGGTTATGTGGTTCCAGAATCATAACGGTATACGTACACAAACACATCCATTCGCACAGACATTTTCTAAAAACGCATGATGCGAACTCTAAACACCTCCAAATGCATTTTTACGGAGTTTTAGTGAAACTGAAAATTTTACCATTACAAAGCTTCCTCTAGGAGGGAACAAAATTATCGAGCTGCTTTAATTTTCCAAGCTGCTCGAGTTTGTCGAGCTGCTCAAGTTTTTTGAGCGACTTGAGTTTTTCTAAATCTTTGAATTATCTATTTGATTGCTGCTCCATTTTCAAAAAAGCAAAAGTCTATAATTTCTTAAGAATTATAAGAAAAGAAATAGTTATGTTCATTTACATGAATGTTTTTTTTTTTAGATTTTACCTTATTGTTTACACAGTACATCTCCAGCTTTTTCATTACCATTATGTTCTTTTCAAATTGAAAAACAAAAGGAATCATCAGCAAGAATAACGATATGGCGTCAGTTTTGTGTAACCAAGTAAGATTAATATATTATTATGTCAGAATTTATATATTAATACATATTATATTATTATGTATTTATATCTAGGGAGGGGGGCGTAATCACTCCAGACACTTAGGCAGAACACATTGAATCTACCTCCGTACAGACATTCTCCTACTCAGGTGAGCTTTCTTTTCTCCAGAAGGTCAAAATGGCTCTTGAGCAGGCAGTCCCTGTATCGTTGCAGATTATTAAATGATTCCCCTAGTGCTGATGTCAAAATTCAGCTAATCTGGAGCACACCATCAGGATATGAATTGGCGTCTCCTCTATTTTTTCATATTACCTGCAAACGCGTATAACCTCTTTCCCGTTTTCCAACTAGGCCATTTTAATCAAACCAGTCTAATAACTCCTAAATTAAGCCATGAACAGAAAAATTGTTCAGATGAAAGTCGTCCAGGATCAAGGGGGACATCTTTTTGTGCAATTAGTTTTGACCTTGAACTCAGATTTCGAGGTCATTTGAAGGTCAAATTTTTTTTTAAATAGGAACCCCTATTTTTGATAGCAGATTCGGAAAGAACAGGAAATTTTACGTCCGGAACGGTATTTCAAAATTTTTTTCATGACATTCTCAAGGTCATTTCAAGGTCAAATGTTCAGAAATACTGTAATTGCTATTTAATCGCATTTTCTGATAGAATAATCGTAGTTAATGTACTTTTATGATGAATATTCAAACCTAATGTGACAATGACCATGAAAATATTTACCTTGAAAACAAAATAATTTCCTAATTTCAGCGGGGTGCTTTTTTAACGTGAGTCCCCTTGCCTCTCACTAGGATGCTTGTTTAACATTCGTTAAAAAATTTTTAGTGGTCAAAAGTAAATTTTGAAGTAAACATGATAATTTTAAATATCTGAGTTCTTAATGGGAGTGGGAAATAGAACGTTAAAAATCAATGTTGTCAATTCATTCACGGTCGAAGCAGAGTCAAGTAAAAGTTTAACGTTTCAAAAGCGTAAAAAATGGTTAAACAATATAGGTAGGATGTTAAAAAATACATTATTTAAGATAAAATATTAAACACCATTTTGCTTTTGTAATATTAAAAAAAATTTTTAATAATTGTATTTGCCAAAGTGCATCACTTCCAGTTTAGATGTTTTTTTTTAAGTTGAATTTCTTTAATCTAATATGAATTGTAACGATTGTTCTCACGCTGTCTTCAATTTAAATCACAATGTCTTAACGTAAGAAAATAAGAAGTTACAAATTTGATTTAAAAATTATACAGTTTGAAAATTCCTCCTTTTTTTGTTGTCACTTTCTTATTTTGGTTTAGTTTCAATTTCAATAAAGAGTGAATGTAAATAAAATAGTTTTTCTTATTATAAACAAAATTTTCAACATGGGCGATTATCAATCCAATGAAATTGTTGATATGATAATGATCTTAGGCGAAACCCAAAACAATGCCAGAGCCGCGGTGCGACTCTACGCTGAACGCTTTCCTCTAAGAAGGCGTTCTACTCACGACACATTACTCAGATTACTTCGAAGAGCTCGTGATGGACATCTTCGTCGTCAACGCAGACACCACGAATACAACGAAAATGATCCTAATGTTATAGCCGCCTTAGCAGCTGTTCATCTCAATCCACAAATTAGTAGTCGACAAATTGAAAGAGAAATCGGTATACCACGAAGAACAGCATTGAGAATTCTCAATAATCTCCACTATCACGATTACCACATAAGATTAGTTCATGAGCTGAGGCCACACCATTTTCTAATGTGTATTAACTTTTGCCAGTGGGCTTTAGGAGTTTTACAAAATGATCCAGATTTGTTCAGATTTGTTATGTTTTCTGACGAGGCTATATTTCGCAGTGATGGTCAATTAAATAGGCACAATAGTCACTACTGGTCACCTATAAATCCCCACTGGTACAGGGCTATTGACCATCAAAACCGATGGAGTTTAATGGTGTGGTGTGGGATCATTAATGGTTACCTGATTGGGCCATATTTTTTCGGTCAAAATGTTAACCAGAATAGCTATTTGGCATTGCTCAGAGATCGACTGCCAGAGCTTTTAGAGGATGTTGACTTTCGGACGTTTCGGACATAAAATTTCCTGTTCTTTCCAAATCTGCTATCAAAAATAGGGGTTCCTATTTAAAAAAAAAATTTGACCTTCAAATGACCTTCAAATTTGAGTTCAAGGTCAAAACTAATTGCACAAAAAGATGTCCCCCTTGATCCTGGACAACTTTCATCTGAACAATTTTTCTGTTCATGGCTTAATTTAGGAGTTATTAGACTGGTTTGATTAAAATGGCCCACCCTGTATATATATATATATATATATATATATATATATATATATATATATATATATATATATATTGTAACGGGGTAAGACTTGACGATGAGAGGAGGAAATCACAAAAGGAGATGCCAGGACCGGGCGAGAGAAAAAGAGACAAAAAAATAAAATTTGAGCCAAAAATAGCGTCCAAAATCTGCAAAAATACCAATAAAAGCAGATTTTTTTCACTTTTATGCGTTTTAATAATAATCGGCTCTACATTGATTTAGCAGACTAGTATATTCTTAAAGTAGACTTAAAAACCTACAATTATATTTTTTCGGCGATTTTCTAGCCCTTCTAGAACCGAAAATATGGTCGTTTAAAATTCGCCAAAAATTCAAAGTATCAAATCTGTGAATGGGTGCATGAAGACGTTTATGGATCACAACTTTGTTAGCTCTTATTTAGATATCTGAGGTCCAGTCGACTTTTCCAAAAAAAAGAAACAAATTAAAGGTTTTGATTGAAGGGTTTGATTTTAGCTTCTATGCACCCTTTAGAGCCCGACTATGTCTGGTGCATCTCCATGCATGAATAAAACTTTTACAATTTAAGACATACACAATGGAAATGTTTTTTTTTCTCGTGAAAGTAATCATATCGCTCGTGGTCGGAAGCGAGCACCCCCTCCCCAAGTGTCACATAACCTTTAAGGTTTATTTAATGAATTTTGATCAATTTCGATCAAAAACCCAGCTTATTGTGTGACCCTTTGTAGCTAGCTTCCAGCGACCCTGTAACGTTCGAAAATCATGACTTTCCGCTAGGTATACGATAAAATTTCACCCATGATATTCCTTAATTACAAAAGAATTCGTAAGATTGCGCAAGTGTCTCACCAAAAGGATAATTATCATACGTTGCGTTCATAGCTATGAAGTTTGCGATTAATGCTACATATGATCTAACGGTTATCAGTGAATAATTTTTGTAGGTAAACACCTCTCTAAACAAAAATGCCATGAACACTAACGTAAGTGAAATGCACAATTATTTTTATGTAACACGCGAACGATTTTCGCGTTTTTCGTACCTATTAATAGGGACTAAAGTGACTCTTTTTTGACCGGCGGGCAAAAAAGTTATTTTAGCGGGCAATAAAAACCTTTATTGCCCGCAAAATTTTTTTTTTGTAATTTTAAAGAAAAAGTTTATTTTGATAAATTTTCATTATTTATTTATTTATTAAATTTGTAATAATTCGACATTATTAATTAAATTTGCAATAATCGCATAAAAATTAAAATTAGGCTATTCACGGAAATACATTATAGCAGGAGATTGAATAATTCAAATTTGAATATTCCGCCGCCACGATAGGTATGAGTGTGGCGCCACGCGCTGGACAGCATCGTCGCCAGCGTAAGCAGACGCTGCAGCCGAGGCCTGACTTCGACTAGCGGAGTACCACCGGAGTCAGCCTCAAAATGTCGTCCGGCCGACGCCACGCCGTGGCGAGCGGGAAGCGCGCACCCGGTCGCCATTCTGGGACTGGCCGCCAGACTGAGCACACGCTCAAATCCAACAGTATTATTATTATAAATAAAGTCGTCAGAGTTGAGTTAGCAGTACATCGGAGTGTTAGATCTTTTTCTCCTCCTGTACCTTCCTGTGCCCACGCGACTCGCGAGTGCGAAAAAGCTACATTCGAATAGTAATTCAGTTAATTTCTAAAGTGGTGACCCCATTCAGCAACACGTTTCGGAGTCGGGCACAGCGCGAAGAACCGACGCCATCTTCGCCACGTCATCTCACTCTTACTCTCGGCGGCGAGCCCATCCTTCTCTCTCGGCGTACCGCGCGGAGCCGAGAAAGAATTTTTTTTATCGTTCGCCATATGGCACGCCGCAGCCCATTTACAGCTCGCGGCGGCCACTTTTATTTTTCTTTTTATTTCTCGCATCGAGCAGCGAGCGCAGTCGCGCGCGGTGGCACGCGCGAGCCCGGTGAATCTCGAAGCCGGTGAAGTGACCCTCAATCGAGCACGCGGTGCGGCCCGTCGTCCGCCCTTCACCGGAGCAACACCAGGCGAGCACCAGAGGCACCTCGCCGCACGGCATACCAGCAGCAGGGAGTCTGCCTCCAGCCCCTCTACAGCTGGAGTGCGCGCGGAGCGGCCCCGTCGGTCGTCTCCCTGCCTGTAGCACGCCACGCGGCGAGAGCAGCCGCACCACCGAGGACAAGGCACAGCGGCAGATCATCGCGGTGACACGCACCAACGCACCGGGGTCCCAGCCAGGAGGTGCCATCAACATCGGCGGAACAACATCGTCCGAGCAGCGCAGTCCAGCGGAAGCGCGGCGGCCACATATCGCCATCATCATCGGCAGCGTCCGGCGGCAGCATCATCACATCAGGTTTTTCGCCCCGCAACAGGTATAGTCTTTTCGCGGCCTTCAGTCGCTCTTTCATTTTAAGTGCCGCGTATACCTGTTGCGTGCCGCCGGCGCCGCGCTTCACGCAGTCGGACACCTTGCCGACTCGCGTCGTCCCCCGCGCTTTCTCGCCTTCCGCCCCGGCCCTCCCGCGCGAGCGGCCATTTTCCCGGTAACGTTGCGCGCCGACCACCGCGCGCGTTCCGCTGGCTCCGCTACCACCACGCGTGCCGCGCGAAGGCGCCACCCGCCACCCATCGGCGGTACGCCGCGCACACAGCGTGCCGCGTCTCGGCTCTCGCACCTCACAGCGCCTTGCCGCGCGCTCAACTTTTTACACTCCGAGACAACTTTAAATTCAGACATGGTGCTGCGTACGCCAACCGGACAGCAGTCCTCCGTGGGGCCTCAGAGCTCGCAAACGGGAGCGAATGGCACGGAAACGATACCAGTCCCGCCGCCCATGCCAATCGACGGGTTATTTCCGTATCCGCGGCCGGTTTACGAGACCACGCGCTGCGAGATTCCTACCTTTTGGAGCGCTAATCCCGCTTTGTGGCTCGCACAGGTCAACGCAGCTTTTGAGGCCGGTGGAGTGCGGAACGAGCGCCACAAATTCAACACCGTGGTAGCGCGGCTTCCCCAGGACATCGCAGAGGAGCTGTCGGACCTGATCTTCCATCCTCCAGCTGTCAACCGCTACGCAGCCCTCTGCCAGGCGGTGCTACGTCGCCTCTCCACCTCAGCCGACACCCAGCTTCACCAGGTCCTGAACGAGGTGCGCCTGGAGGACCGCACTCCATCCCAGCTGCTGCGTCACATGAGACGTCTCGCCAACGACGCGATTTCGGATGAGGCCTTGAAGGTCAAATGGCTCGATCTCCTGCCGCCGCACACCAGCCGGCTCTGCCGAGTCCTGCAGACCAGCTCTCTCGAGGAACTGGCCAACCTGGCTGACCTCGCCATGGTTCCAGAGCCGCAGGTCCATGCCGTCGCCTCTCGACTCTCAACACCTTCGTCGAGCGGTGTCTCGTCCCGCACGGCATCGCCCCAGCCGGACTCGGACATGGCCACGCTGCAGGCTACGCTGGCGCAGCTCCTCACTACCTCGCAAAGGCAGAGCAAGCTGCTCGAGACCCTCGTGCGCAACAACACCAGCAACAACACCAGCAATAACATCAGCAATAGCAGCAGCAACAGCAGAGGCAGAGCGCGCTCTCGCTCTCGCCCCCGTCGAACCGCAGCGCCAACAGCCGCCGGCGACGACATGTGCTGGTATCACCGGAAATTCGGCCAGCAGGCCGTACAGTGTAAGCAGCCTTGTTCTTTCACCCCGGGCCCGGGAAACTAAAGGCGCATCCGCCCCCGCAAGCCGAGGCGGTAGGCGCAGTCACGGAGAGACGCTTGCACATCACCGACCAGTCATCAAAACTCAGGTTCCTGGTGGACGCCGGTTCGGCCGTCTCACTGCTGCCTCTCTCACATTTCAAGGAGACGAGAAGACGTAGCCCTCTCACCCTCAGTGCAGCCAACGCCTCAGCGATTGATACCTACGGCACTCACTCGCTGACGCTGGACCTCGCTTTGGCCAAACCACTCAGCTGGAAGTTCATCGTAGCCGATGTCAGTGATCCCATCCTAGGCGCGGATTTTCTGGCACATTTCGGCCTCGCTGTCGACCTCCATCACAGACAGCTCCTCGATGCCGACCACTCATACCATACCACCGGTGCAATCCTCCCAGCTCGAGTCTTCTCCGTCGCAGTCAACATCACGGCCGACGTCGCTGAGGGTGTGTTTGCTGACCTGTTGAGAGACTAACAAGATCTAGCTACTCCAGGCAGTACCACCATTTCACTACCGGATCTCTCCGCCCTCCACCACATCGTGACGAACGGTCCACCAGATGCAACACGGCCACGCCGGCTCCACGAGGAGCGCCTCGAGGCGGCGCGTGCAGGATTTCGAGCGCTTTTGGAGATGGGCATCGTCCGTTTATCAGACAGCTCCTGGGCGAGCCCTCTACAGCTGGTCAAGAAAGCCGATGGCTCATACCACATCACGGGCGACTATCGCCAGCTCAACAGTCGCACCGTCCCGGACAGATATCCGCTCCCAGTTATAGAGGACCTTTTACTGGAACTACAAGGCGACACCTTCTCAGTCATAGACTTGAAGAAGGCCTTTTATCAAGTCCCTATCGCTCCCGAAGACGCGCACAAGACGGCGATTACAACCCCCTTTGGGCTCTTCGAATTTACTCGCTCGTCGATGGGGTTCCGCAACGCGGCACAATCTCTCCAACGCGCAATGGATCATCTTCTGCGCGACCTGCCGTTCGCACGAGCTTATCTGGACGACATAGTTGTTGCGTCCAGGGGTCGAGAGCAGCATTTGGAGCATCTCCGGGTCCTCTTCGCCACTCTACGCAAGGCACGAATCAAGATCAATCAGGACAAGTGCGTCCTGGCCAAAGATTCAGTCACCTATCTCGGGTACTGCATCTCTAAAGATGGCTGTAGTCCACCACCAGGCAAAGTCGAGACAATCCAAGCTTTTCCGCAGCCGGCTGACACTTCACAACTTCGTCGTTTCTTGGGGACATCTGGATGGAAGACATCTGGCGCCCACTAGGCTTCTTCTCTAGAAGGCTCTCGGACACCGAGAGGCGCTACAGCACCTACGATAGAGAGCTTCTCGCGGCATTCGCCTCGGTTAAGCACTTCAGCAGCATCCTCGAGAGGCGCCCTTTCACCCTGTTCACGGACCACAAGCCGCTGGCGTACGTCAAGGGCCCCAACAACATCGCCGCAGACGCCTTGTCAAGAGTCAACACGATCAAGATGCTGGCTTGCCTGGACCTCACCACCCTCGCCCAGCAGCAAGCGAGCGATCAAGACCTGCCGCACTTGCTCGACACCGGAGACGGAAAACTTCAGCCCCTCAACATCGAGGGTTCCTCCCTGTATTGCGCAGTGGACGGAAATGTAATTCGGCCGTACATCCCCAAGGAGCTGAGGAAGACCGTCTTCGAGGCACTGCATGGGCTCTCCCACCCAGGCGTCCGTTCCACGACGAGGACGATTGCCCAGAAGTACTTCTGGCCACACATGCGGAAGGAGATTGCGCGTTGGGCGCGCGCTTGCGAGCCATGCCAGCACTCCAAGGTCCACCGGCACAACCGAGCAGCTCTAGGAGACTTCGCGGCCCCCTGATGCGCGTTTCGACCACCTGCACCTGGACCTCATCAAGCTCCCGTCGTGCTTGGGTTTCCAGTACTGTCTCACCATCGTCGACAGGTTCTCCAGGTGACCGCACGCCATCCCTCTTCCGGACCAGCAGGCAGACACGGTCGCGCGAGCCTTCCTCGAGCACTGGATCAGCTCGTTCGGGACGCCGCTCACCATCACCACGGACCAAGGCCCGCAATTCGAGGCGCGCCTTTTCGCCGCCCTCGCTAACATCATCGGCGCAGCCAGGGTGCACACAACACCTTACCACCCGCAGGCCAATGGGCTGGTGGAAAGGATGCACCGCACTCTCAAGGCGGCCCTCATGTGCTGCGCACCAATACCGTGGCCGCAGGCCCTTCCAGCCGTCCTTTTGGGCCTCAGAACGACCTTCAAAGAGGATCTTCAGGCTTCTCCGGCCGAGATGCTCTTCGGCACAACTCTCCGAGTCCCACGAGACTTCTTTGTTTCAGCTAGTCATCCAGATGCGAACGCGCCGGCTTTCGTCGCCGAGTTGCGTGGCCTCATCGGCCGGTTGCGGGCAGCCCCAGGGTCCAGGCACCTACCGCCTCGCACGCCGTTTTTCCACGGTGACTTGCGCACCTGCACGCACGTCTTCAGAAGAGTCGACACGGTTCGAACGACGCTGCAGCCGCCCTACACGGGGCCACACAGGGTGCTGCGACGCCTCGACGACCAGCGATACGTGGTCGATGTGAACGGCGAGGCCAAGACCCTCTCGACCAGCTCTCTCAAGCCGGCGTACCTGGAGGTAGCCGATCAGCCGCCTACCAACGCCCCGCTCCCTGCGCGGGCCTCACCAGCTTCAGCGGCTCCGGCTCCTCCACAAGCCGCGCCATCGGCGCAGGTATCAACACCATCAGCGCCCGAGGCACGGCCTCTCGCACAGGGTCCTCCAGCTGGGCCATCCACGCAGGCGCATCCAGCGCCCACGCCGTCCACCCAGCCGCAACCACCTGTGTCGCCGCCTGTCCCGGCGCCTTCAACATCGCCGCCGCCGCCGCCCTCCGCCAGTCCATCCCTCAACAGGCCAAGGAAAACGGTGTCGTTCCGGACGCAGTACACGTCCGGCACTGGCGGGGGAGTAGCTGTGGCGCCACGCGCTAGACAGCGTCGTCGCCAGCGTAAGCAGACGCTGCAGCCGAGGCCTGACTTCGACTAGCGGAGTATCGCCGGAGTCAGCCTCAAAATGTCGTCCGGCTGACGCCACGCCGTGGCGAGCGGGGAGCGCGCACCCGGTCGCCATTCTGGGACTGGCCGCCAGACTGAGCACACGCTCAAATCCAATAGTATTATTATTATAAATAAAGTCGTCAGAGTTGAGTTAAAAATCCAAGGTATTATATGAAGCTTGTTATAAAAATTACACAGAATAGAAAAATACATCCAAAGTACAATCCTCTTCAGAAAGAGTGCTCTTGGCTTACTTTAATAAATTAGCCAAACAGTATAAACCCTCGACTCTTTGGTCGTACTATTCTATGCTGAAGACAACCATAAAACTTTATGAAAAGTTGGACCTTAATATGTACCATACGCTAACAGCTTTTTTAAAAACACAATCCAAAGGATTTCAAAGTAAGAAGTCAAAAGTTTTATCAACTGAAGAGATTAATAAGTTTTTGTTGGAAGCACCAGACGACATATATCTCCTCACCAAAGTTTGTAACTTCATTAAGTTTTATATTAACTATTATAAAATCTAATTTATTCAATATCACATAAATTTATATTACAGGTTGTGCTTATATTTGGGGTTAGTGGCGCTTGTCGCAAAGATGAGCTAACAACTATAACATTGGAAAATATTGAAACTCATGGAAATCTTATTTTGGTAAAGATTCCAGAAACAAAAACAGGAAAAGCTCGCTCATTCACAATCCCATCTGAGTTCCAAGAAGTAGTAAAGAAATATCAAGCTCTACGCCCAGCAAAAGCTACTACTAATAGATTCTTTTTAAATTATAAAAATAAGAAGTGTACAGTACAAGTGGTCGGAAAAAACAAATTTGGTAATATGCCTAAGGAGATCGCCAGCTATTTAAAGTTACCTGACATTCATTTATATACAGGACATTGCTTTCGCCCAACATCAGCCACTGTTGTTGCTGATACAGAGGCAAACATGACTACGTTAAAAAGGCATGGAGGTTGGAAGTCAACCAGTGTCGCAGAAGGTTACATTGAGGAGTCCATCCAAAATAAATCAAAAATTGGTTCTATTATATCATCTGCAATCAATTTGCCTAAATCAATTGACGTGAATTCCAACGATACAGAAGAGCCTTTAGCAAAACAATCTAAGTTAACTAAAGCTTTATTAGTTGAATCTTTATCAGTATCAAATGAAATTGATAGTTCTAATGAAAATAGATTCTTCAATTTCAGTAATTGTGCCAACATTACCACCAACTATAAGAATCTCTAGATTACATTTAAATGCATTAGACTAAACTGAAATTCTTATTTAATTTTTAGATTACGTGACAAAAATATTAGTTTTTTTAATTCATAAATATATATTTCATGAATAAGTCAAAAAATGTTGTAATAGAAAAAAATTCCTGTATTTTTTATAAGTTATGTTTAAAAGCTTAAAAAGGCTAAGTTATTTTAAAAAGATTATTCATACGTATGAATAATCTTTCGTATGAATATATATATATATATATATATATATATATATATATATATATATATATATATATATATATATATATATATATATATTCAACGTTGCAATCAATAAATAAAAAATGTACAAACTGTTATGTTCTTGAACAATATATAATTTATAACTAAATATAAATTAACATTGTCGAAATTTCTTATTTTTTTCATTGAAACCCTTTACATAATACTTTATTTCATTTTTTTCCAATTTTCTCATTATAAATTCTGTACTGTTAAAATCAATTATTTATTTACAAAAAAAAAAACAAAAATGAATTTGACTTTTATATAATGTTTGAACAAGACAAGAGCACGGTTGCCGTGTCAAAAAATAGTCACATCAGTCCCTCTTAACACGTACGAAAAAACGCGAAAGTACGTCCGCGCGTTACATAAAATATGGTGTGCACCAAGGGCTAAGTGGGCTTTTTGTATACACAATATACTATAATGAGACGTATACTGAAATAATAGTATATAAAAACTTATATCAGTGAAATCGAGTTTTAAACTACAATAAATACATAATATTGAGTATTGTTTATCCCGGAGTATATACTATATAGAAATAATGCCTTAGATAGAAGGCCAGATTCCAGAGTTTCTGGAAGCTAAAAACGCGAGAAGCTAGAACGATAGTTCAACCCCTCATAAGGCAGGTGGCGCGTGGAATGCACCTTGAATAAGTTGTTCAAACAAGGTTGGCCTTCTATCTGAGGAGGCACTATTTATATATTATTTGTTTAACCTACGAACTACAAAGGTTTTTGTACAAAACCACAATATTTTGGGTACATACATAGGCTGGCGCTGATAATACTTAAGAAAATAAAATACAATATTTTTTCTTTGAATGTTTATACTTAAAGGTGTTTCTTTTATTCTAATTTACTTTTTGATCATACAAGAAATACAAGCAAAGCTAGCATAATAGATTCTACGATGAATAATCATACAACAGACTATTTTCTTCCTACATTAGAAGTGAGTACATATTTTATTAAAGTTTGCGGATGCTGTAAACTAAAAATATATTAAAAACCACTGCCAATTTTTCGGCACGTAGCTTCCTTTAACATTATGTATCGCTTTAATATCTGAATTGCTTTGACTTCATATATAATTCTATAAAGTTTTTGTACTTTTTCGTTTGATAGATAAAATTATTTCGAATCAATTATAATTCTCTTTCTCTTTTTCTCGCATAACTATAATTGTTTATATTATATTATTATATATAGTTGATGGCATGTCATCGTGCATCAAAAGAAAATTTGTAAACTTTTTATTTATTATTAAAGGCTATAGCCGGGTTACTATGGTGAAATGGCCCCCTTGGAAAATGTATATATGTTATATACCATTCGATGGGGGATAAAAAAAAACTCCCATAGCCAAATTTTTAGCTCTCTGCCTAGTGCGCATGCGCAGTAACGTCGATAAACGTGTTTTTTTGATTTTATTTTTTTCTGAAGTCCCTATAGGATAAAAATTTTTTTAAAAATTCACATTGGTGTATTTTTATGTCATGAATAACTGCAATTTTTTTGGGATTACATAACCTCAAATATCGGATCTAAAAAAATTATTAAAGTTTTCAATCGATATTTTGACCCCCTTGTTTTTGAGGTGCAACTTTTTAAGTAGACTTTTTTTGTGTACTTTTTCCCGTTCTTTACGATGGCACTAACGTTTTTTCCTTAAAAATGGTGGCACAACTCGATTTGAGCCAAAAACTGATTTTTTTGCCATTTTTTCACGTTTTTAGCTGGTTATGTTACAATTTAGTTACTAAAGTGACTCCTTTTGAGTAGTTTTGCATATCTTCCCATGAAAACATAATCAAATGAAATATTTTGTTCGCTCCAAGCCGTATTTTTTATATTATCTTACGTTTTCAATGATGGTCTTATCAGAATTGTGATATCACCTTATTATAAAACTGATGGCTAATGTTATGTTCTTTTTAAACGTTCTGTGATTGGTCGAAAGTATTGTCTCTGTCGCACTTTTTTGTTTATTGTTTATTTTTATTTATAATAAAAGGTTATGCTTGGCCGCGCGGTTGACGCGGCGGCTGCAATGCAGACGATCTGCGTAGTGAATGGTCAATCATAAAATTAAGAATTATCAGGAGCATAAACAAATAAAGTATTTTGATTTCTTAATTAATTAAACGATGCGCAAACCAATGGCCAACATTGTTTTTTTCAAAACTAATTTTTTTTTTTCTTACAATTGTCTATATAAGGGAGAAAGTACAATACGTCCCGTCCCGTCCCGTACCGACCCCGGGACATACCGTCTGAAATAAGTCACTTTTATATTATTGGCTAATTCTGTTCGATAACCCAATCGACGGTACAGAATTAGCCAATCCCGTAAAAACAGCTTATTTCAGACGGTATGTCCCGAGGTCGGTACGGGACGACGGACTCAATTGTACTTTCTCCATAATATACTAATACAAGTGAATGGTGAAAACGCTGTTAGTATAAGTTTATAACTTTTAAAGTAAATTAAAATCTAGCAAATAAAAATTGTTTCGATTTTTCTTTTTACTATTTCGGCTTTTGACTGATAATTGATAGCAATACTAGAAAAAATAATAAAGTAGTTAAGTATTTATTTTCAAATACATTGGAGTTAGTTGGAACCGAAGGCTGACGCGGCTACTTTAAATCTTTCTGCTGTTTACTTCAAAACTAACAATCTTGTATATTTAAAGTGAGTACTATATATTTTACATATCTTTTAAAAAAATGAAGATTTAACAAAGTTTTTCAAAAGTTTTGACATCACAGATTATATGCTTTGATATTAGGGTTATATGTATTTCTAATACATATTACACAATAAATTAATATTTTGTTAAATAACTTCTTTAAAATCAAAACCTATTATTAATATCTAAAATGTTATTTTTATGCCGACACTTTGAGTTTTGAAAAAAATACTGTAACCAACCTACTGATAAATAAAAAATCTCCCATGTATTTATAATAAATACACTTGTATTTTACCGGTATATGCAGAGTAAGACTTATTAATGGGTAGAAAAATAAAATTTTTATTATAAATTCTGTAGTATTAAGAGTAATTGTATCAAAAATAATGACAGATAATATAGTAATATAATAATATGATATAATAATATAATAATATGATATAATAATATAATAATATAATATAAAAATATAATAATGTAATAATAATAACAGATAATTATTAGACCTTTTTATACGCTAAATAAGAAAAACATGTTGTGTACGTTATTAAATTCTTGCATAAAATCAAAAGTTTAAACCAACATTAAATTATAAACTGTTTTAGTACTCGCATAAAGATCCGATCTTATCCTAAAACAAAAATAGCAATCAGATTTTAAATCAATAAGCTAACAAAAAAGTAATTAATAAAAATGAATTTTCAATCCTATAGATATAGATATACGTACAATGCATGTAAGGGGAACGAGTCTTTATCTATTTAACTTAACCAATTTAGGCTAATCACATAAAGTAAAATGAGAAATTAGTTAAACATAAAGTTGTTGAAACTATTAACTAAATAAAATTAAGAAGGAAAAACATTTGAATAAAATATGACAATAAACTTTTGCTAGAAACGGATTTGACGATTGATGCGTTGCATGTTTTGATGTAATGCGGTATATTAATTATACAAGTATGATTAAATTGATAAAATATAGAAAGTCTTGAACAATAATTAATTTGTTTATGTATAAAATACTGTCAAATTAATAAAAAATGCACATAAATATCTGCATATGACTATATATGATGTGATTTTTACTATAGTTAATTATTATGAGATGAGAAAAAATATTTGGTTTTACATAAAAACAATACATGAGAAATAATAAAAATGAAAAATAGAACTAATAGGATGCGAACTTATTAATTGTCAATTAACTTTTAAGTTAAAAAAATGTAAAATGAATAAAGTAAACACAAGCTAACCTATGCTTTAAACACATACGTATATGAAACATCATTAAAAACAACATTATTTATTTATTTTAAAATACACTATTATTCATGTCTAGATACAAGAACATATTTTTACAAAAAAACAAATTGAATATAATAATTTCATAGGTTTGTTGATTTTATAAAATCACTAGGTGCAAGCACTTCAATACAGTTTTTATGACAAAAAAAAATTATTTGCTTAAAAAACTTATAAATGAAATACAACTTATTTCACTTTTACTAGGCAATATTATTTTTTTACTTTTCATGTAAAGCTACTGAGAAAACTGGATTATACAAGAACTTAGATTATAATATTTTTGTAATATTTATTATTCATTCTAGTTTTTAATTTAAAAAAAGGCAAACAATTTTTTTAGATTTTTAAAAACTAACTAACAGCATTTTTAAATGTATTGTAAAATATTTATATTTTATTATTTCAGAAGTGATCTTGTCTAATGGTTAAATAAATATGGCATCTAATAGTAATGAAAAGTCAGATAACATCAGGAAACGCGATGATCGAAGATGTGCCATGTGTAATATTTATATTAGAAAATCAATTGGTCGAGAAAAGGAAATCGAATCTGAAGTTGAAATCGAATATGCTAAACAATTATCAAATAAAGATATTTACATCCATGATGTAATTTGTGATTCATGTAGAAAGCGATTAGCCAAATACATATCAAGCTCTAAACCTAAAAAGGTTAATGTTCCAGCAACTGCTTCGTCTCAAGATTCAAATGTTTCTGAATCATTTTCTCAGCTAACTGTCACTTCATCATCTCAGGAAAGTACACAATCATCTGTATACACAATAAAGGAACAAAAAGTACGAGCAACCACGGAATTACTTATTCAAAGGACGATTGCGACACATAAATATTGCTTTGTTTGTGAGTACCAAAAACAGACTAATAATATATTAGTTCCTTTAGAGGCCCGAATTCAAGTTTATAGTAAAATGAATGTTTTTATTCCACATGGCAATAGATGCTGTTGCACACATTTAATTAAAAAAAGATTTTATGAAGATGAACTAAATAAAATTAATATTTTTTCCACTACAAGTACGGTATATATTGATGAATTACTACAATTTTTGAGTCAATTATCAATGAAAGCAGACGAAACTTTATTAGATACAGTAGCTGAATTTTCCATGCCTGAAAAAAAATTGAAAGTTTTTACGGGATTAACGTGGGAAAATATTAATTATCTTAAAGATCAACTCACTTCTCTGAAGAATTCCTGTGTAAGGACAGCGGCACAAGCCATTGTCGTATTTTTATTCAAAATGCGCTCTGGGAATTCTAACTCGCTCATCTCTACAATATTTGACATTGAAAGCGAACAACAAGTATCTCGTTTTTGTCAATCAGTATTATTATCTTTCGAAAAAGATTTACTACCAAAACACTTTGGATTAGAAAATGTAGACAGAAATGAATTGATTGAAAATCAAACTTCTAATATGGCAAAGAAATTACATCCTGGTAAACAACTTATTTTGATTGCTGATGGTACTTATATAAGGCATGAAAAAAGCTCTAATAACGAGTACCAAAGAAAATCTTATTCAGGCCAAAAAAAAGTTCCTCTGACTAAACCATTTACTATATGTACTACTAATGGTTATGTTGTTGACCAGTTAGGTCCATATCTTGCAAATAAAAATGATGCTACAATACTGATTGAAATATTGGAAGAGAAGCAGAATATTTTACAGAAACTTCTTCGCCAAGGGGACATTTTTATACTGGATAGAGGTTTCAGGGACATTAAACAAAAATTAGAAAATATGGGTTATATTGTTTTGATGCCTGCACTCAAAGGTTCAAAATCTCAACTTTCTACGCAAGAATCAAATGAAACAAGATTCACGACAAAACTGCGATGGGTTGTTAAATCACTCAAATGAGAGCATTTTTAGGTTAAAGAGAAAAGCAGACACTGACAGCGGCGATATTCTTTTTATATATAGAGAGAAACCCTTTATTACCTCAAATTCTGATAAGACCATCATTGAAAACGTAAGATAATATAAAAAATACGGCTTGGAGCGAACAAAATATTTCATTTGATTATGTTTTCATGGGAAGATATGCAAAACTACTCAAAAGGAGTCACTTTAGTAACTAAATTGTAACATAACCAGCTAAAAACGTGAAAAAATGGCAAAAAAATCAGTTTTTGGCTCAAATCGAGTTGTGCCACCATTTTTAAGGAAAAAACGTTAGTGCCATCGTAAAGAACGGGAAAAAGTACACAAAAAAAGTCTACTTAAAAAGTTGCACCTCAAAAACAAGGGGGTCAAAATATCGATTGAAAACTTTAATAATTTTTTTAGATCCGATATTTGAGGTTATGTAATCCCAAAAAAATTGCAGTTATTCATGACATAAAAATACACCAATGTGAATTTTTAAAAAAATTTTTATCCTATAGGGACTTCAGAAAAAAATAAAATCAAAAAAACACGTTTATCGACGTTACTGCGCATGCGCACTAGGCAGAGAGCTAAAAATTTGGCTATGGGAGTTTTTTTTTATCCCCCATCGAATGGTATATAACATATATACATTTTCCAAGGGGGCCATTTCACCATAGTAACCCGGCTATAGCCTTTCTTGTTCATTTATTGTATTTATTTAGCTTCAAGTATTTTCCTACTGTGCAATCACACTATTATAAATAGGCTTACATACTGCTATCTGACAGGAAGTATACGTGAATGCCTTACTCGAGAATTGACATTCGTCACGATAACGCGCGCCGATTGCCAAAGAGAAACAAACAGTTCCTTTAGGAACTGTGCACGTTAAAATTCCTCCTTCTCGTTTTTATCCGGATATGCTCCGTGAAATAACTTTTTAATATTTGTTTTCTATCACGGAAATATATCAAACTTCACAATATATGATTCATTTCACGCTCATATACATTTCAAAATTGCCGCGGTTTCGTCGCCAACTTCCGTTTAAAATTTTAAGGTTATGTCTCAACTCAGTTCGTGTCAACGTTCACATCATTTTTCGTTTTGTAACAATAATAATATTTACAATAGAATATTATAAATACACATTATAATTTGATATGTATTATAGTATTATATTACATTTTTAATATTAGAATCAATTTTAGAAATCAAAAACAAATGAAAAAATTCCAACGATACTTTTGACGCATGCTCACTACATGAGCCAATCATATTGACGCATTCTTGGCTTCACTTCATCCGGTCATGAATTTTTGATATAGGGATATAATCGTAATAACTTTCAATAATCATGTTTTTTTTAAAGATTCAACATTTAGTTTTCAAGTTAAAACAATTTGAAAAATTGCGCTTTATGGTACATATACATGGAAGTCGCGTGGTGTTAGAATGCCGTACGGTCGAGCAGTTCAGTGCAACCTACCTTCAACTCTTATAATACCGAAGGAGAGCCTCACGCCTCCTCCTATAACCACAGCACAACCAACATCTGCTACAACCCAACCAAGGATCACGGCAATCGAGTCCGTGCGCCTCAACTTGAAGCGATTGAAGAAATTTGGATGCGAGGAAAGAGCTCATCGGATCGAGACAAAGCTGCACGCGCTTTTCGATACACCGGCAATAACAACATCTACTACAAAGCCCTCTCCGGTGAGCGGAACCAACGGGGTACTCGACGCTCTCCGCCGTCGACCATCGCAGAAACCGAACCCCTTCGCAACTTTTGGCTACGGGTCCAAGGTTTGGCAGCGACAAGTCTACATGGACTTTGAAAGCGAGTGGAACTCGATGAAGAAGGAGGAGGCGAGGCAGAAGAGGAGTAAGTGTGGTATACAGACAACAACCTAAGGTAAAAAAAAAATGCTCCAAATGTAGCAATACATATTTTTTCAATGAATATATATTTTTTTTTATCTACTTAGAAAAATAATTTTAAATTTGAATCATTTTTTCTGGAGGTGTAGTAGAAATTTCTTAACTAGTTGATACATTTCTACTAGAGCCTATGTAATGCCCTATACACGATCCGGCGTGTAACTTCCTAGAACATATACATTTAAAAAAATCCTAAAAAACATCCGACTCTGCTTATACAGCGAGCGCACGGAATATTTCGGCCGTCCCCACTCTTCTTACCTCCTACGAAACCAGCAGCTACGCAGTAGTCAACACAGCGACGGCAGGCCATCGACGCGCATGTGTGCGTGCGCGTCACCCTTCTCTCTCCAGCTACCAAGCCAGCACTAGCAGCAGCGCGTTGCGTAACAGTATATATTATGACGGGCGATATTAGCAGGTCATAAGCTCAGCATGCCGCGAGAAGAAAGACTTGTACTAAATTCACACTGTTACAGGTACCAGCGCTGGCAAAGGCGGGGAGAGCCGCTGGACGACGCGAGAGGCGGAGAGAGAGGGAGAGAGAGAGAAAATTCGGCGACACGCGACTGAGACGCGTGCCGCCAGATACGATCCGACCTTTGAACTGACTCCTCGCGAGGCGCTCAGTACTTTCGGGAGATAGCTGCTAAGAGAGTGAAAGTCGTAGTGTGTGAGTGTGCGTGCGTATACGACGTTGCGTCTCGCTACCGCATCCAGAACTGCACCGACGGGGTTCCGACTGCTGACAGCGAACATTAGGGCGATACCGGCTAACTGTAAGTGCCAGCTCTCTCTCTCACGCTACACTCGCCAGGGCTCTCCTTATCCTCCCTCGTACCTGCGACCTCGCTTGCTCGCATGCAAGCCCTGTATATAGCTTATCAATAAACGATGTGACTGTCCCTCAACAATCTCGGTAGTCGTTATTTTGCGTGTTCCTACGCGTACACTTGTATCTCGCTCCATCACCGACCCAGCCGCCTCCGCGGGCTTGCGTCTCGTATATGTACGAGATCGCAGCGTAACTGGCCTGGCCGGAACCTATTCAGCACTAGGTGCTATCCCGACGACTCTCTTTCTCGAGAGTAACGAGGTCTACGGACCTTGATTATAGTGGAGCTGGAAACTGAACAACTGCACCCAGCACACCGTTATAATATATATATATATATATATATATATATATATATATATATATATATATATATATATATATATATGAGCGTAAGCGAGCGACGGCGAGTCGTGCGCATCCGAGTATGTTTGTATAAATGATAAATGTAAATATGAATGAATGATAGTATGATTGTGTGAATGTGCGAATATTTTCGGCGGCTCGATCAGTGCTCGCTTAGCGCCCTATAAAAGGCCATGCGAGGCCTGTGTTCAATCACTAGTAGCAGCACAATTAAGCGCTCTATTATACTCTGGCTGCACTTTTAAGCGCCTTAGTACATATACAGAAATCTACTGCAGAATTAAGCGTAGAATTTAATAATATTTAATAATCGCATAACAGAAGTCTTCATCAAAAAATTAAAAAAATTGTAACTAAATCTGATTTAAAGAGAATAATAGCAATAATAGGCATTATTCTTGTTAAATTATTTTTGTTAATATACACACTATTTTAAATATAAACAAGAGTTTATAATTATTGCGTTGCATACCCATTACCCACAATCCCGGACCTACTATTATTATTATTATTTAATTCATTTAAAATCAATTTTCTTTTTATATTATTCGTTAAATAATAATTTAAAGTAAAATCGATTTATTCCAAATCTGAATTCGGATCCACGGTTCAGATTTGCAAATGCTTATTACTTTTTCTAATAAATATTAGACTTATTATTTCTTTTATTAAAATCTAATATTAAAAAAGTACCAAGGACCAGTAAGAAGAAGTGATGAGCGTTTCAACTCATTGCTTGTAAAAATCGATAAATAGAGCGATTTAATTAGCAGTCCTAAAACGTTCGTTTCTGTAAATCAGACTAGTAATTTTTTACTAATCTGTTTAAAATATTTTTTTTGAGCAGTCTTACGAGAATGCTATAAGAGCAGCCCAATAGGCGCTAAAAGTTACCAAAGATAAGAGTGCTCAAAGCAGCCCGATTGTAAATTGAAGCAGCCTGATAGGCGCTGAACGTTAAAAAATTAAGAACTATAGCAGTCTGGTAAATGCTAAAAGTAACATTATAAATGCTCAAATCAGTATATAATTGATGAAATTTAAAAGTTGTACAAAAGAAATAAAGCAAAAGAAAAGTTATACTTACCTTTTTTTTAGATGATGTCTCTAGGGACTCAATCCCAATCATATGCTACAGAAAGATGATACTCATTAACAAATATAATATAGCATGGTAATATAATAAATACTTACTTGCTTGCAATGTCTAAACTCAACCAAGATCCACCAAAAACTTCCACGAGATCCAAAATCTAGAACACAAATTTTTGTAAAGTTAATCATTGAAGTAGAATATTGTGTACTAGTATTAAAAATGGTCAAAAATATTTAATAATATACTATATTTAATATATACGCATCTGTCACCCGAGCGTAGCGAGTGTGATGATATCATCTACGCGCACGAGTATCGTATATTATTTTTTGACACGAGTGTGCGAATCAGTTCTTAGCAAATGAGCGTGCACGAATTTCTACTAGTGTGTCTACTAGTGTGAAAATCAGGTATTTATGACACGCCGTGGCATAAATCTCGATTTAAGTCACGCTCGTGCAAAAATGCACTCGCTAAATCTCGATTTATGCACGTTGTTTCATAAAATATCGTAATACACCATTCGCGCGCGCTACGCAGCTAGGAGAAATCAAATTTCGCACACAGAGTATCAAAAAGATTATTTATTGAATTCAATGCTAAATTTTAATTGCATTTTTATTTTTATGAGAATTAAGTTGAGCATGATTTTGTCACGTAATTTTATTATGTATTTGAGTTACATGATTATTACATATTAGAATGGGCAAACCGTTACATATAACGAGTTACATGGTTTTGTTATTACAAAATCACATAACTTTTTTCAATAGGGTAGATTAGATTTGTAAACAAAAATATATGTAATGTTTTTTATAAATAAAGAATGACAATACATGCATGTTTTTAGAATACATTACACATTTTTTTTAGTTTAATTTGCAAGAATACAAATATATTCATAGAAGAATTATAAGATTTAATGGTACAACATTAGGTGTAATGAAAAAACTGGTAATTATTGGGAAACGTGTTGCAATGCGCAATAATATTAGCTAAACCAATTTATTAATTTTCATTTGAAATGAAATGCAAGAATTGTAATTGTGAAATGAAATAATTGTAAAAAAAATGAAAGACATAGATTTCTGTAAAATACAAAACGTCTATTTATGGCTTTTGTTACATTTTAATAAATAATATATAATAGTCTATATTATACAGCGCAATATGTGATATAATTTTAGACATGTTTTATAAAAGAAAACATTAGATTTTTACTATATAATAAAATTACTTAAACCACATAAGCAGACAAAATTAGTCGTAAATTATCCACCAGTGGACTATATATTATTATTATAATTATCCAAGCTTGGACATCTATATATATTAATTCACATTAATTTTACATTGATTCAATGTAAAGTTATCTGCATGGATAAAGGTGATTTTGGTGTTTAGTGCCGTATCAAGTGAGGATTTTGATAATTGTATAATTGCCCCAGTGGAAATGAAAAATATGCGAATCTGTGCCAAAATTGTGCCAAACTGTGCCAAAACGTGAACATTTTGGACATTTAACGCACTAATATGGCACAGTTTGGAACAGTTTTGGCACAGCTGTGGCATAGTTTTGGCCCAGTGTGGTATAATAAGTTTGACATAATCAGTTTTACTACAATTATTTACTTAATTTTCGTGCATTATGGCACAGTTTGGCATGATATTGGTACAGTTTTCCTCGATATTGGGCCAGTTTGGCACGATATTTGAACAGTTTGGCATGACATAGGTACAGTTTGGCACAGTTTAGCATGATTTCGGCACAGTTTGATACAAACCAACACATTTAAGTATTCGATATAAAATTTTGTTTAAATAAAATTATTGGAAAATAAAAATTTTGGAGCTCACAACCAGAGTATTGGTGTTATCATCCAGATGGTAACACCTATTTAGGCCCTCCTTATGTGAATTTTATGAATTTCAATAATTCTAAACAACTTCCCTAGTGAAAAAAAAAAAATTCTGTGTCAAACTATTCCAATATTGTGTTAATCTGTGCCAATATTATGCCAACCTGTACCAAACTGTCTCGGACACTGCGATAAAATTTGCACAAATTTTATTAATTTTCAGTATGACAAACTGTGCCAAACTGTGCCATAAGTGTGTCAAATGTCTAAAATGTTCATGTTTTGACACAGTTATGCCACAATTTTGACATATATTGGCACAGTTTTGGCACGGTTTTGGCACAGTTTGGCACAGAAATTTTTTCCACTAGGGTGTATCCAAGTATAAAAGTTGGTAACTGCTAAAAAGTCGTCAGAAAATAGTGAAAAGTATTTATATAGGTTATCTTACTTTGAGAGCATTGCATGGTTTTTTCCAAAAACGCCAAAGCCATCATAACCACCTAAATACACCATATGAATTTTTTGTATTGGTCTCCGAGTACATAAAATTTTAAAAAACAATCTATAATTTAATGGAACGACAGATCTGGTATCCAACACGTTATAACGAGTTTAGCACCGCGGCCAACCCGTAGCGGTATGAGTACCGCTGCGCCGCGACGAGAGAACATAGAGTCGCGCGCATGACAATAAACACGCGCGAATTCGGGGGCGCGAGAGAGAGAGAACGAGCGTGCGCGCGGGCTAGTCCTGCGAAAACAGGACAGATAGTTCTCGGCCTGCGAAAGGTAAACACCGGTTACCTGACGCGACTTCGCTCGAAAAACTTTTCGGAATCTCGGCGTTCGCGATAAGTGCTGTGCCCAGCCTTTCCCTGTGTGTGAGTGCGGCACGAGATCCGGCCACCCTGTTCTCCCTTGCTTCAACGGTCCAGCGCAACGTCCGTGAGAGCCTGTATGGGACCAGGGTCGTGATAGCCGCAGGAGAAGGTTGATGAATGCGCGCAGTGTCTGTAGAGTGAGTGTGTGTGAGTATATCACCCGTGCGAGGGTGATCGCGCGCGACCTTCTCAGCGATACGCGCGTAAGCGCGCGAGTATTTCGGCGTCGCGGCGAGTCGCAAATTTGTTAGCGACTCGCATTTATTATTTTTGTAACATCACGTTTTTATCGTGGATTGAAATATAACCGTAGATTTATCATTTTACGTGCTTTTGTTATTATTTGCCGACCTAGATTACAAACGTCCGTTTCCCTACGTCCTTCCCGCGAATACCGCCGCCTACGCGGGCGTTAATAACGCAATTTTAACGCATCTGAGCAGCCGCGTACGCACCAGACGGTGCGTAGTCCACGAGAGAGAAAGCAGCAGAATAAGCGGCGTTCGAATATATTCGAGCGGCGTATACGAATATTTCGAACGCAATTCACACGAGAAGTCTGTGAATAATAATCGGAGATTTTTGTTTCCGAGCCGAGAGCAAATATCTACCGATATTATCACACGACTTAGAATTAAAAGACTCGGAGCAGCGAAACTTGAAGCTGACACTAGTATAGCATGCTCTCCGAGTCGAATAATTATCTATTTGTTGTCGGGAGGATTTTAAAGCACTCTCGTTAGGATAGAGAGTTGCATAATTTTTTCGTGACGTCTCGTGTGAAAATAGAGCGTAAAGGCGAAATTGTAAATTGTTTATTTTTTAACAAATAAACAATAAAAGGCAGCAAAGTGGCAACAGAAATAGGTGTAGCCGCATAGTACAGTCCACTCACGCTATAGTAGAGCGAAGTGCACTGCGGCGCTACATAGGATCAATTCCACGAGAACGCAGCGGGCGCGAGACATATAGTCACTTCCACAAGAAGACGCGGAATAGTATACGCCCAGTTTTCAGAAAAGAAGACCTCAAGAATTTTCAAGAGAAGAACACACTCGACTCGAAGCTCGAGGTATACGCGCAATTTCGCGAAAAATGTTTTCGTCATTTTTTCGTATTTTTTTTTCTTTTTCGGGTGTGTGAGTGCGTATATGCCTGTAGCACAAATCGTGCGTTGCAAGTGAGAGTACAGCGGTGCTACTAGTGCGCACGCCAGAAGCAATTCGCGCTTATTTGGCGTAAATAAAAATTTCTTTTATTTTTTTTACGGATTTCGCTCCGATTATACGAATAATCTACATCACAGCGACGCGCTTAGGTGTGCAAGTGTGTGAGTATAAAGGTTGTATTTTTGTAGCTTACGTTGTAGCAACAAGAATACAATCTAGGGGCTATCTGGAGTGAGTGCGAGCAACCGCGAAACGTCGTTGGAAGCAGAACACACCAACATGGCGAAGAAAGTAGAGAAGGTCGTCGAGAATTGGTGCTTGGGCATCGACGAAGAACAGATGGACGATGTCCTCGAGAGTATGCAGTTGAAGCCAAACGGCAAGCGATTAGATCGCATAGCTAGGCTAAACAGATGGCTCCTCGGAGAGTATACCGAGTCAGATTTTAGACAGAGCCTAGACACCTCGACAATAATGGCGAGAGTGAAGAGGGGGGAGTTGCGAAAGTCATTTATCGACGCAACAGCCGAGCAAGTATCGACACGCTCAATTTATACGGGCGATTATGACGCCGAACAGCCACACCCTCTAAAGCTGCTACAACAAGAGATCGAGGCCAACGAAGTCATGGTGATGCCGGCGATCGATACAACTGCTAAACGCGATGCCAATGCGAGACACATTTGCAGAAATGTCAGTCACTGAGAAGAGTGAACAGGCACAAACGCCAGCGTCAACGCCGGAAGACCAAGCCAGGTTAACGGCGCAGGAGGCGCAAGGACGAGACCAGAATGGAATAGGCACAGTAGAGGTGCCGACAGGGAATCTGGTCACGACGGTAACCACGACGACGACGACAACGACGACAAGGACAACGCCGACAACTACGGCGAGCGAAGGCAAAGGCGAATACGTCTGGCAAAACGGAAAGTTCCGCAGTGTGAAGGTCACTGCGCCACGCGCAGTCTCGGGTGCAGCGGCAGTGACTAGCGAATTAGACGCCAGTTCCCAGCAAATATATATATATATATATATATATATATATATATATATATATATATATATATATATATATATATATATCAATTTATGAATATTTTCAAACAATGTCAATGCAGAGCAGGATGGTTGGTGTGAAAAGTACGGTTATATGAACAAATCATAGTGGAGAAAAAAGTTTTACCGAGATTTCTTCCATATATCGGGGTTTTCATCTGGATTCTACTCTGGAAACCTGCTAGATTTGAAAAATCTCGGTAGTTTTAAGGTACTTCCTCGGGAACGCTGCTTCCAGGGCTTTCTAATTTTTATTTTTCAAAATTGTTACCCTTACCCATCAAAATCACCTCCCGAATGGCGAGACATGGTCTATGATACAAAGCACTAAGTATATAATAAATGTACAAAAAAGAAATTTTCATCTTAAGTAAACGAAGTTCAGGTGTCAAAATGATTCTGAGATTAATCCATTATAGTTATAGTAAACGGTATATAGTGTTACCTTAAAAATTACAATAAGGTTAACCACAAAAACGTTTTTAGTCATAAGTATATGATCTGCGTTAAAATTCCAGGAAGACCAAAATTACAAGTCCAGAAAAAGGCTATAGCCGGGTTACTATGGTGAAATGGCCCCCTTGGAAAATGTATATATGTTATATACCATTCGATGGGGGATAAAAAAAAACTCCCATAGCCAAATTTTTAGCTCTCTGCCTAGTGCGCATGCGCAGTAACGTCGATAAACGTGTTTTTTTGATTTTATTTTTTTCTGAAGTCCCTATAGGATAAAAATTTTTTTAAAAATTCACATTGGTGTATTTTTATGTCATGAATAACTGCAATTTTTTTGGGATTACATAACCTCAAATATCGGATCTAAAAAAATTATTAAAGTTTTCAATCGATATTTTGACCCCCTTGTTTTTGAGGTGCAACTTTTTAAGTAGACTTTTTTTGTGTACTTTTTCCCGTTCTTTACGATGGCACTAACGTTTTTTCCTTAAAAATGGTGGCACAACTCGATTTGAGCCAAAAACTGATTTTTTTGCCATTTTTTCACGTTTTTAGCTGGTTATGTTACAATTTAGTTACTAAAGTGACTCCTTTTGAGTAGTTTTGCATATCTTCCCATGAAAACATAATCAAATGAAATATTTTGTTCGCTCCAAGCCGTATTTTTTATATTATCTTACGTTTTCAATGATGGTCTTATCAGAATTGTGATATCACCTTATTATAAAACTGATGGCTAATGTTATGTTCTTTTTAAACGTTCTGTGATTGGTCGAAAGTATTGTCTCTGTCGCACTTTTTTGTTTATTGTTTATTTTTATTTATAATAAAAGGTTATGCTTGGCCGCGCGGTTGACGCGGCGGCTGCAATGCAGACGATCTGCGTAGTGAATGGTCAATCATAAAATTAAGAATTATCAGGAGCATAAACAAATAAAGTATTTTGATTTCTTAATTAATTAAACGATGCGCAAACCAATGGCCAACATTGTTTTTTTCAAAACTAATTTTTTTTTTTCTTACAATTGTCTATATAAGGGAGAAAGATTTAACGCCGAAAAAGGCCATTTTTGGAACCATGTAACCCAAAACTAACCTAAAAATGTCATAATGCAAGGGTTTTCACGCAAAAAAGCCTGTTTTTAGCTAAACATAGCCTTGAAATTGATCGTTTGAGGGTACTTTTGGCGTCTTGTGGTCTTAAAAAGGCCATATTTGGCTTATCTGCCTCTACTTAATTGATTATTCAAAATCTATTAACAGTAATAATTATCAGGTAAAAAGGAATTGAAGTTAAGTATGTTCAATTCGTACAAAGTATAATTTATTATCTTCATAGGCTATTTAAAATAAATTATGGAACGTATACAAGTAGCTTTTTAAAAATAACGAATGTTCACAATAGAAAAAATGATTCACTCATCATTGTCACTATCTTCATCAATACACACTTCAATTTGATCATTAAGAAACATTTTAGACAGAATTTCAGCTGGTCGTATGATTTTTGATAAATATCTTCCATGTGAAAGATAATAGATTATGGCAGCAATATGCGCACAACATCCTATAGTACGGTTACCGTTAGCACAATCACAACAGTGTCTTAAGATGCTAGAATAACCAATACCATTTGGTTTATACTCAACGAAACATTTGTATTGTTTTCTGTTAATATGCCTGGATTGAACTTCAAGTTTGAGAATATTGTTAGTCTCTTTTGAATATCCAATCTTCAAATTATTATCTGCGTCAAGCATTTCCGCTAAGTAAGATATTGTCTGTTTAAGCTGATATGTTCCTGTAAACAGAATTTTCAAATCTTTTATTGTTAATTCAGGAAAGTCTGGTAAATCATCCGAAGTTATTATTTTAAATGGTAGTTTCCGACGACTCCATCTTTTGTCTGCTACTAAAACTGCTAATGTATTTTCAACATTTTTTCTAGATTGCATAGCACTAAATATTTCATCTTGCATGTCTTCATCAGAATCTAGGCGTTTGCCAAACAAGTTATTTAAGTAGCAAGAAATTTTACAATAAGATCCAGTATTTTTCACCATTGTATTATCAAGTTTGTGATCTAATAACCTATATTTTTTCTTTTGAACTCCGTGCACTGCTTCAACAACCCATCGCAGTTTTGTCGTGAATCTTGTTTCATTTGATTCTTGCGTAGAAAGTTGAGATTTTGAACCTTTGAGTGCAGGCATCAAAACAATATAACCCATATTTTCTAATTTTTGTTTAATGTCCCTGAAACCTCTATCCAGTATAAAAATGTCCCCTTGGCGAAGAAGTTTCTGTAAAATATTCTGCTTCTCTTCCAATATTTCAATCAGTATTGTAGCATCATTTTTATTTGCAAGATATGGACCTAACTGGTCAACAACATAACCATTAGTAGTACATATAGTAAATGGTTTAGTCAGAGGACCTTTTTTTTGGCCTGAATAAGATTTTCTTTGGTACTCGTTATTAGAGCTTTTTTCATGCCTTATATAAGTACCATCAGCAATCAAAATAAGTTGTTTACCAGGATGTAATTTCTTTGCCATATTAGAAGTTTGATTTTCAATCAATTCATTTCTGTCTACATTTTCTAATCCAAAGTGTTTTGGTAGTAAATCTTTTTCGAAAGATAATAATACTGATTGACAAAAACGAGATACTTGTTGTTCGCTTTCAATGTCAAATATTGTAGAGATGAGCGAGTTAGAATTCCCAGAGCGCATTTTGAATAAAAATACGACAATGGCTTGTGTCGCTGTCCTTACACAGGAATTCTTCAGAGAAGTGAGTTGATCTTTAAGATAATTAATATTTTCCCACGTTAATCCCGTAAAAACTTTCAATTTTTTTTCAGGCATGGAAAATTCAGCTACTGTATCTAATAAAGTTTCGTCTGCTTTCATTGATAATTGACTCAAAAATTGTAGTAATTCATCAATATATACCGTACTTGTAGTGGAAAAAATATTAATTTTATTTAGTTCATCTTCATAAAATCTTTTTTTAATTAAATGTGTGCAACAGCATCTATTGCCATGTGGAATAAAAACATTCATTTTACTATAAACTTGAATTCGGGCCTCTAAAGGAACTAATATATTATTAGTCTGTTTTTGGTACCCACAAACAAAGCAATATTTATGTGTCGCAATCGTCCTTTGAATAAGTAATTCCGTGGTTGCTCGTACTTTTTGTTCCTTTATTGTGTATACAGATGATTGTGTACTTTCCTGAGATGATGAAGTGACAGTTAGCTGAGAAAATGATTCAGAAACATTTGAATCTTGAGACGAAGCAGTTGCTGGAACATTAACCTTTTTAGGTTTAGAGCTTGATATGTATTTGGCTAATCGCTTTCTACATGAATCACAAATTACATCATGGATGTAAATATCTTTATTTGATAATTGTTTAGCATATTCGATTTCAACTTCAGATTCGATTTCCTTTTCTCGACCAATTGATTTTCTAATATAAATATTACACATGGCACATCTTCGATCATCGCGTTTCCTGATGTTATCTGACTCTTCATTACTATTAGATGCCATATTTATTTAACCATTAGACAAGAAGATCACTTCTGAAATAATAAAATATAAATATTTTACAATACATTTAAAAATGCTGTTAGTTAGTTTTTAAAAATCTAAAAAAATTGTTTGCCTTTTTTTAAATTAAAAACTAGAATGAATAATAAATATTACAAAAATATTATAATCTAAGTTCTTGTATAATCCAGTTTTCTCAGTAGCTTTACATGAAAAGTAAAAAAATAATATTGCCTAGTAAAAGTGAAATAAGTTGTAATTCATTTATAAGTTTTTTAAGCAAATAATTTTTTTTTGTCATAAAAACTGTATTGAAGTGCTTGCACCTAGTGATTTTATAAAATCAACAAACCTATGAAATTATTATATTCAATTTGTTTTTTTGTAAAAATATGTTCTTGTATCTAGACATGAATAATAGTGTATTTTAAAATAAATAAATAATGTTGTTTTTAATGATGTTTCATATACGTATGTGTTTAAAGCATAGGTTAGCTTGTGTTTACTTTATTCATTGTACATTTTTTTAACTTAAAAGTTAATTGACAATTAATAAGTTCGCATCCTATTAGTTCTATTTTTCATTTTTATTATTTCTCATGTATTGTTTTTATGTAAAACCAAATATTTTTTCTCATCTCATAATAATTAACTATAGTAAAAATCACATCATATATAGTCATATGCAGATATTTATGTGCATTTTTTATTAATTTGACAGTATTTTATACATAAACAAATTAATTATTGTTCAAGACTTTCTATATTTTATCAATTTAATCATACTTGTATAATTAATATACCGCATTACATCAAAACATGCAACTCATCAATCGTCAAATCCGTTTCTAGCAAAAGTTTATTGTCATATTTTATTCAAATGTTTTTCCTTCTTAATTTTATTTAGTTAATAGTTTCAACAACTTTATGTTTAACTAATTTCTCATTTTACTTTATGTGATTAGCCTAAATTGGTTAAGTTAAATAGAAAAAGACTCGTTCCCCTTACATGCATTGTACGTATATCTATATCTATAGGATTGAAAATTCATTTTTATTAATTACTTTTTTGTTAGCTTATTGATTTAAAATCTGATTGCTATTTTTGTTTTAGGATAAGATCGGATCTTTATGCGAGTACTAAAACAGTTTATAATTTAATGTTGGTTTAAACTTTTGATTTTATGCAAGAATTTAATAACGTACACAACATGTTTTTCTTATTTAGCGTATAAAAAGGTCTAATAATTATCTGTTATTATTATTACATTATTATATTATTATATTATATTATTATATTATTATATCATATTATCATATTATTATATCTTATTATTATATTACTATATTATCTGTCATTATTTTTGATACAATTACTCTTAATACTACAGAATTTATAATAAAAATTTTATTTTTCTACCCATTAATAAGTCTTACTCTGCATATACCGGTAAAATACAAGTGTATTTATTATAAATACATGGGAGATTTTTTATTTATCAGTAGGTTGGTTACAGTATTTTTTTCAAAACTCAAAGTGTCGGCATAAAAATAACATTTTAGATATTAATAATAGGTTTTGATTTTAAAGAAGTTATTTAACAAAATATTAATTTATTGTGTAATATGTATTAGAAATACATATAACCCTAATATCAAAGCATATAATCTGTGATGTCAAAACTTTTGAAAAACTTTGTTAAATCTTCATTTTTTTAAAAGATATGTAAAATATATAGTACTCACTTTAAATATACAAGATTGTTAGTTTTGAAGTAAACAGCAGAAAGATTTAAAGTAGTCGCGTCAGCCTTCGGTTCCAACAAACTCCAATGTATTTGAAAATAAATACTTAACTACTTTATTATTTTTTCTAGTATTGCTATCAATTATCAGTCAAAAGCCGAAATAGTAAAAAGAAAAATCGAAACAATTTTTATTTGCTAGATTTTAATTTACTTTAAAAGTTATAAACTTATACTAACAGCGTTTTCACCATTCACTTGTATTAGTATATTATGGAGAAAGTACAATTGAGTCCGTCGTCCCGTACCGACCTCGGGACATACCGTCTGAAATAAGCTGTTTTTACGGGATTGGCTAATTCTGTACCGTCGATTGGGTTATCGAACAGAATTAGCCAATAATATAAAAGTGACTTATTTCAGACGGTATGTCCCGGGGTCGGTACGGGACGGGACGGGACGTATTGTACTTTCTCCCTTATATAGACAATTGTAAGAAAAAAAAAAATTAGTTTTGAAAAAAACAATGTTGGCCATTGGTTTGCGCATCGTTTAATTAATTAAGAAATCAAAATACTTTATTTGTTTATGCTCCTGATAATTCTTAATTTTATGATTGACCATTCACTACGCAGATCGTCTGCATTGCAGCCGCCGCGTCAACCGCGCGGCCAAGCATAACCTTTTATTATAAATAAAAATAAACAATAAACAAAAAAGTGCGACAGAGACAATACTTTCGACCAATCACAGAACGTTTAAAAAGAACATAACATTAGCCATCAGTTTTATAATAAGGTGATATCACAATTCTGATAAGACCATCATTGAAAACGTAAGATAATATAAAAAATACGGCTTGGAGCGAACAAAATATTTCATTTGATTATGTTTTCATGGGAAGATATGCAAAACTACTCAAAAGGAGTCACTTTAGTAACTAAATTGTAACATAACCAGCTAAAAACGTGAAAAAATGGCAAAAAAATCAGTTTTTGGCTCAAATCGAGTTGTGCCACCATTTTTAAGGAAAAAACGTTAGTGCCATCGTAAAGAACGGGAAAAAGTACACAAAAAAAGTCTACTTAAAAAGTTGCACCTCAAAAACAAGGGGGTCAAAATATCGATTGAAAACTTTAATAATTTTTTTAGATCCGATATTTGAGGTTATGTAATCCCAAAAAAATTGCAGTTATTCATGACATAAAAATACACCAATGTGAATTTTTAAAAAAATTTTTATCCTATAGGGACTTCAGAAAAAAATAAAATCAAAAAAACACGTTTATCGACGTTACTGCGCATGCGCACTAGGCAGAGAGCTAAAAATTTGGCTATGGGAGTTTTTTTTTATCCCCCATCGAATGGTATATAACATATATACATTTTCCAAGGGGGCCATTTCACCATAGTAACCCGGCTATAGCCTTTCCTGGAAAATCCGAAAAGTGCAAAATTTTATCTTGACATTTTTATATTGCAAAATCACATACTGAATGGCGAAACATGATCCACTATACAATACCCTAAGGATACAACTGATGTGCCAAAAAAAATATTCACTTTCTGTACACGTTGTTCACCTGATGTCATAATCACCTCGCGGATGGCGAGACATGGTCTATGATATAACGCACTAAGTATACAACAAATGTACCGAAAAAAAATCCTGAGGTTAAACCATTATAGTTATGGTGAATGATATATGATGCTACCTTTAAAATTACACCAAGTGCAACTACCGAGAAACCTCGTTTATATGTATATTATCTGCGTTTAAATTCTAGGAAGACAAAAATTCCAAGAAGTCCAGAAAAATTCCCAGAAAAATCCGGAAAGTGCGATATTTAATCTTTACGGGTGAGGGTTAAAATTTTGAAAAATAAATATTTAAAAGGCAAAAATTACTAATTGAATTATAACGAAAGGTAAAATTTTACGTCCCAGAATATTGGAAAGGTATAATTTTGAAAACCTAAATTTGGAAATTCCTAAAAATATCGCTTTTGCAAAATTTTAACTACAAATATCACTTCGCGGAAAAGTCAGTCTACTGACAGTCCCTCCTTTGTTTTGGGAGCTCCAGTATACCAAAAAGGTACGGCTGCGGTGCTAACTGTGAGGATTAACAGCGCCGAAAGTGCGCTTTCATTTTTCCGTATAGGATAACTAGGCAGCAAACAGATGGATGAGTAAGTAACAACAGTCTCACTACCACACCTGGATGTCGTAGAACTCGATCAAGGCAGGGATCTGCTATTCTGTCTAAAGTAGAGCTACAACGAGAGGAAAGGGAAAGGATAAAAATTAATGGATTTTAATTAATATAAATAAATACATTTATTGATTCATAATCATACAGAAAAGATCGCAATCTGATATGCTGATAGGAGAGAGGGAGTGTCCCCCGTAAAACCGTTCAAGAGCGTTATGCTTGTGGCATACTAAGTATTCGAACGATTGGACAGTAGATAAGAACTGTAATTCATCTATCGCCTAAGATCATAGATCAGAGAGAGAATGACTCCATCTGTGCAGCAGAACTTCTTATATATCTAAGGCTGCCCCTCACTCTAACGCTTTATACTCGCACGCTATCTACCTATCCTTAGGTAGACGATCACATAGTTGCTACTGGCGTCACATAGGCGGTAACTTGCCGATGCCGACAAGTTATCCGTTGCTGCTAGCTTACCTATCAGGTGGGGCCGCCGTCTCAAGAGATATGTACATTTGAGTCAATGTTATGAAACTTTTTGTTGATGGATTATATCGTTGCTCCCTACGAAGACTAGCACGTTTGAAATTCCTCTAGAAGAGTAGCACTTTTCATTTTTCGACGCAAAAAGTAGCACAGGTCAAGCTTTCGCCGCGAAGACTAGCACTTTTCACAACTTTGCTGCGAAGATTAGATCGTTTCACGCCTTTGCCGCGAAGATTAGATCGTTTCACGCCTTTGCCGCAAAGACTAGCACTTTTTAAAATTTTTAAAAATAAGATTCAAAATATATTTTCGAAAAAAAAACTCCGAAAATTCTACCGAAATTTTTTTTCTTTAAACTCTTAAAAAAGTCCTTTGGCGGTTAAAAAATTTGTTTTTAGTTTTCACCTCAATACATTTTTGCCAATTACGCTATATCTGTCAATCCAGTCGAATAGGAGACACGGAGATATTTTGACCACAAAATTCATCAACTGTTACATCCACTATAAATGGAAATCAGACAGTCGAAAATTTGTGCCATGTGTAAAGTGTTTGTGTGTGTATAGGTGTATCTTTGTCTTGTATCTGAGCGTGTTTTATGCAAGCTTCTAAGATAAACAAGTGTCTTATGTGAAAACCGAAGTGTTTCGCTTTTAACGAAGTACATGTATCTTCAAAAATAGAATGATAATTTGATTGATAAACACTTTCGATATGTGTAAACGCCTATCCATGCCTGTAAGAAAAACGCATTGCATTGTACAAGGGAAGTGGTTAAGGAGGGAAGTGTTTTTTTCAAACTCATACTTATGTATCAGTCTTTCTACAATAAGCTAATTCCCCTCCTCCCCCCTCTTTCCCAGATGCGCTAAATTCTATCCTTGATCCACCTTTGTCATAACATTATGACTAGTTCAACCCATTTTATATTTTAATGTTTGATATTCTTGTAGGAGTTATACGTTGGAAAGCAGTTTTTGCGGATTTGATCAAGGACCTCTTGCAGGATATCATTTAAACGTCAATCATTTACGCAATATCGGTGATGATGTTTGTAAAGCTTTAGCTTTTATAAAAGATTCCAATTTTATAAAAGACAATATGTAAGTTATCTCTTATACTATTCTTTTTCTCGCTGCTCACTTTTTTTGCCCGCTGGCGACTTTTCTTGCCCGCTACCAACTTTTTTGTCTGTCGGTGAAACACTGGTACTTTACGCCTGCTTAATAGGTACGAAAAATGCGAAAATTGTACATGTGTTACAAAAAGCTTGTTTGCAACACAAGTACGATTTTCGCGTTTTTCGTACCTATTAAGCGGTCGTAAAGTAACTTGTTTCAGACCGGCTGGCAAGAAAAAATGGAAAACGCCCGACGGGCAAAATAAAATTAGAAACGCCCACTAAAATTTTTTAAAGAAAATGGTCAGTAGTTCACATCAAATAAACATATGTTTGTATGTATATAATTATGTACATATGTGTGTGTGCGTGTGCGTAAACGCGGAAATCAGTACATACACGCCTTCGGCTCGAGCTAACTCACCTTGACTCGTACTGAAAACTCCACACTCGGCTTAAAAAAGCCCACTTTACGCCCATGGTACAGAATATACTATATTTTCAGCTTTTTGAAAAATTTGTAAAATTAATTAAAACATGTACTGACACATACATACACGCGCGTACACACCCACCCACCCCCACACACACATACACATACATCTTCGTATATTATATTGTTATTTTGGCAATACTCCACCATGCTAACCCTGTCACCGCAATCTATTGTGCGTCTAAATGACGTTGTTGCGATTGCGCAACAATAACGTGATTGCACGCTTAATTCTACGTACACACACTAGATAGTCCCTAGTTTGCATTTATGTTGCTACAACGTAAGTTACGAAAATACAATTTTCTCATACTCTTGCACACCTAAGCGCGTCTCTGTGAAGTATATTTGTTACATCGTATGTTTCACTACATGAGTTTAGTCAAAGCTGAAATAATGACATGAGTTTAATTACTTTTTTTAAATACGAACGTTGAAATTCAAGCTCGTGAAAGGAAAATGCATTTCGTGTGCTATACGGTTTTAACACACGGTCAAATGCATGTTAGTGTCGATTCAGCTGATGTTCAGTAAGCAATTCGTGACGTCGCACAGTAATAAAAGAAACAAAATTCGAACCACGCAGCAATTAAACAATTACCTTATGAACAATGGATTTAAAAAGTCATAAATGCTCCTGAAGAAGCAGTTTGTAGTCAGTCACGGGCTCCGTACGTCGCTGTCCGACAATCAGTGGTTTATAATCAGTCTCTACGACGCGAATCCTACTCAATTACATTGAAGTCCTATCTTGAAAAATCTCTATTATTCAAAAATTTACAATACGGCCATTCTTGTAAAATCAAATAAAATAAATCAGTCCGTCCGAACGAGCACATTTTCATGTTTTACGAGAGTGATCGGCTGTCCAGGATCGACATAAAGTAAGTCAAAATACTTTAGCTCTTAGGAGTGCTATATTACATTTGATTGTGAAAAGAAGTGGGAAAACTGGTACGTAAGTTTGAGGATATTGAGGAGCTAAATAAGAGGGGAAGGAAGAAGAGAGAAGGCGAGTGTAGGTAGTGAAAGAGGTTAAAAAGGCAGGCGACAAAAAACGAGAAAGAAAGAGACAAATTAACAACAAAAAGGTACGAGAAAGAGGGTGACAGAAGGTAGAGGTTACGAAAGGTTAGAGAATGTTACGTCATAGATTATATATATATGAAAAACATAAAAATTTAAAAATAAATAAAATGTAGACGCAGCTGCGTTCAAAAAAAAAAAAAAATGTATGTACCGTAGGGCTTAAGAGCAGGCGAGCGTCCGGATAGTGCAATTAGGCAGTCCGAGGAAATAGTCATTAAGAGCGAGCGTAGGTATAGCGATTGGGATCGGCGGGCAGCGGCCCAATCGTAAAATTTGTGCGCAGATAGGAAATTCAAATACTTTAATGACCTTGTTAGTCGAAAACTCGGCGACGAGACGATAATCGAGCGGCGCAAGTTTCTAAGTTTTGCGACGCAGATGCGAGGCTATATAGAACGTTACAAAATAAAAGTAGTTTAACAGTTGTAAATAAAATATAAATTTAAATTCACATAAGGTATGGACAGTTGAAAACTATATTGTTGTAACTGTGCATGTTTTATTTAGTTCAAAGATTAGTTTACCAGGAAGAGCTCGTGTTCGCGGCGTAAAAATAAATTCATACTCGCACAGATTTTATGATTTGTTTTTAGTTTAAATAGATAGTTTATAAAAATAATAACTAGGATAATATAGAAACAAAATTAAGTTTAAATAATAATTAAATATTATAGTAAAGTTTTGAAATTTTAATATTAAATAATAAACAAATTTGACAATAGACATTAGATAATCACATTTGACAATAGTTATGATAGATATTAACAAATAATGTAAATTTATAAATAATTATAAAATAAAAATAGTAGAGTCGAAAACGATACAGGTAGGGCCATCTAGCGAAGAATCGGCAAGGCTAAGAGAGTAGTGTGGGAGGGACAAAGGGAGCGGAAGAGGACCAGAAGAGGCGGCAGCCAAGCGGAAAGATGTGACGCTATAGGTCGATGACCGATATAGAGGGCGCTGACGCAGATCCAAAGGGATGGGCATGTAGGAAAAATCGGGTTGGAGAGGGAAAAGATGCGACGCGGGGGTGAAGCGAGGAAAAGCGTGCGGAGGAAAGTTCAGTCCTGTCGAGGAGTTCAGTCGAGGTGGCTGCTCCTAAATAACTTCAAATTTTAAGCCGTGGTGGTAAAAGCGTGCATTATAAAATATTTCTAAGTCAAAGAAAAATATATTATTAAAAAGAAAATATTTGAAATGAAGTGTTTTATAATTATTTTTCAGAAATCTACCTATCAACATAAATATTAATAAATATCAAAGGAAGGAAGAAGTTTACAAACTTGTAAACTTTGAATTTGAATCAATCTACAATTGAAAAAGTAAGTAAGATTTTTATAAGGGTAAATTTAAAAAAGGTTGAGAATTTGAGTAATGAGCAGACTTTGAACGCTGCCACTCATTATCACAAATATTTTTGGGAGAACTTGTTTGGAAGTTTGGAGGGTTGATTGGACTTCGCTTGTCGGAGGCCCTTTGACCTACAAACTAACTAAACCTGTTCATTGGAGTGGGAAGGGATATTTGTTTAAAACTCTTGCGAATTTTTAAAATAAAATAAGGAACGACTCCATCCCGAGATTTTTTATATTGTGCGCCGAGTATCGGACGTAATAAGAAGGATAGAAATAGTGGGAATAAGTATAAGTTTTACCAACACGGAGGTGCAGGGAAAATGGAGGAACATGGGTTTAAGACACCGCAACCGAGCATAGTAAAATCACCAGAAGAGTCGGGAACTTCAAAAAGTGCGGGAAAACCAAGAGGCGTAAAATGGGGAGAAGGTAGAGGAGCAGGTATGACAGGAAAGACTTTGAAACAAAGGAAACTAGAGGACACTTAAAAAAGTCAAAAAAAGAAACGGGTATAAAAGGAAAGGAGAGGAGCCTGGGAGAGGCTACTGAAAAAAATAAAAAGAAAAGAGCAGAGGGTACAGGGGGAAATGCAGAGGAAAGGGACGCGTTTTCTAGAGAAGGAACTGTGAAAAGGTCACCACAGGACAAGCAGAAAAAGGGAGAATAGGCAGAAAGGACAATGAAGCAAACAATGGACAGGTTCCTACTGTAGTTAGAGAAGATAAGCATCAGAATAAACAAGAAGAATGAAAAGAGAAAGAGAGAAAGATAATGATAGAGAACTGGGAACAGAAAAATTGAACAACAATATTAAGGAAGGGTTAAAAATGGTGGAGGGTAAAATAAAAGAAGAAGGTAAAGAAGGAAAAAGAAACAAAAAAGAATTAAGGGAGGTGCTTAAACACATGTTGGTATCGGTAGTCATGAAATGTACTAGGTTATAAGTGTCAAATTTGCATGTAAAACCACTTATTAGCTATTATATCATGTTTGTTTTCTACATAACTTCTAGTAGAAGGTTAGACCTATTCTGAAACTTTACAGCTACTTTTTTACTATAAAAAGGTATCTTTTTACCGTATTGAGGTTGTCGGAGTCCGGATCAAACATTCAGATTTATATATTTTAAGGTTTAAAATGCAAATAAGGTAGCCTCTACATATATATATATATATATATATATATATATATATATATAGAGAGAGAGAGAGAGAGAGAGAGAGAGAGAGAGAGCTTTAGAAGTATTTTTATGGAAAAATGCAGAAAATTTCACAAAAAAAGTATGTAAATAGTTTTATAATAGGCAAAAATTGCAAAAATTGCTTGAAACATCAACTTTGACCAGCTAGAACTCGAAGCCAAATAAAGAAATTGCGCTGAAAATTTTTTTAGGAGTCAGGTACAACATATAGAACATATATATATACAGTTTAGGCAAAAATAAAAATTTTCATATCTTCGATTTCACAGAGAACCACCCGTATATATGTGTATTTATATGTACATATACACGCAAAACCACTAAAAAAGGCCTTTTGCCCAGGCTTGGAGAACTCGTCTTTCGCTCGTAGGCGAAAAGCGTGTTTTCGATGCACGTGTTATGAAAAATAGGTTACAACAAGTTATGGATAGAAGGGGTAGAATACATATAGAGAGAAAAGGAACAGGAGCTTTTTCGGAGAAAAAAGAGGACGGGAGAGGAAGAAAAAAGGAGCTCAGAAATGCATAAGGATAATTAGTTCGAACGTAGCAAGAATAAAGGGATTATATGAGAGGGCATGGGTTTACTTAAAAGGGTTTGATATAATCTGTCTACAAGAAGCGTGGCTAGAAGGCAAAGATGAAAAATTTTGAGAAAAGACTAGGAGGATTCGAAGTTAGTGCAAGAAACGCGAAAAAAGGAGGAGAAAGAGGAAGGATGAAAGGAGGAATGGTGATGCCAGTAAAAGTAGGAGATAAAACAGAGAAAATACAATAGATAGAGAAAAAGAAAAACAAATTTTTAGGAGCAAGGATAAGGAGAAGGGAAGATACACGATGGACACGAACAGTTTACATGAGAGAGGAAACACAGAATTACTATAAAGAAATGGAAGAGATAGTAGAGAAGACCAGAGGAGGGAAGGTGATATGATGCGGAGATATGAATGCGAGAACGGGATTTGAAGGATTAGATTAGATTAGATTAGATTAGATTTATTTGCTGTACAATGTGTTGTACAATACTTGTATATATCGATACATAATTTAAAGCTTAATTGGATTGAGGATATGTGTGTAGGTGTGCTTGAAGGTGTGTGTGTGTGTGTGTGTTTGTAGTTTTGTTTAATGATGGTGATGTATGAGACTGTATGAGAGGTAAGTGCTTGGTTTGCTATGAGGATGATTACGAATTACGAATTTTCAAGGCTAAAAAAGTATTTTTTAGCCTCGCTTTTGAAATGTTTGATGGGTATGATGTCTCGTAATCGTGAGGGTAATGAATTCCAAACGTATGCGGCGATTATGTGAAAAGAATTCCTCAGCGCCTCCGACGAGAAAGGAGGTATGTCTAGCGATATCGCTTCACCCCTCACAGGACGGAGTGCGACGTGGAAGTCAAAGTAGGCAATTAAATAAGATGGTTTAGCATTGTTAAAGAGCTTTCGCAAGAAGCAGGCCGCAAAGTACTTCCTACGTCCGGCAGTGGTGAGCCATTGCAGTTCGCGCCTGTAAGACGTGATGTGCTCGCCCCTCTTAAGACCATAGATGTAACGTATATCTGTGTTAACCAGTCTTAGTAGTTTAATGTCGAGTTCTTGTGTCAAGTTGCAGTAAACCAGTGAGCAGTAGTCTATGATCGGGAACAGTAGGGCCTGGACGAGGTGTTTGCGCAGACCGAGGTTCGTGCTTTTCCTGAAAAAGTATAGCCTATACATAAGAGAGTGAGCACGCTTACACATTTGTGTTACGTGCTCTTTCCAGGTTAGTTTGGAGTCAAGCACGACCCCCAGGCTGCGCACAGAAGATTCAAAATTGACCCGGGCTCCCCCTATATTGATGTACGTGTTAGCCATTGTAGGTAGAGCATTGATATAGTAGGGCGAGCCCAGGACGATCGCCTTAGTTTTGAGGACATTGAGTTTTAGATTGTTATGCCCAGCCCAGCACCTTATCCTCTCGGCATTAGCTCTCATTCTGTCGGAATAGGAGTCAAGCTCCTCGAGGTGGAATAGATGAAGAGGGAATCACTGAGAGTATCGAAAGACGAAAAGAAAAACAGGGAAGGAGAAGAATTACTAGACAAGATAAGAGAGATGGGTCTCAGCATAATGAACGGGAGCACAGAAGGAGTCGAAGAAGGAGAAAACACATACATAGAAGGGGTAGGCTGTTCAGCGATAGACTACGTAATAGCCAACGAAGAAGAAAGAAAAAGGTGAGTAAGATGAAAATCAATTATAGATTGGGCATAACGAACTAGAGTAACGAGAAAGAGGAGGAAAAAAGAACGAAAAGAGCAATGTGGACGAAAAAAAAAACAATAGAGCGATTTCGGGAAGAACTGAACAAGGGAAAAAAGGTAACGGAATAGACAGAGCTAAATCATAAACTTAAGAAAGCAATCAGAAGGAAAAAGGAAAACAGTAAGAAAGAAGGAAAAAACGCTCGAACACATATTTGAGACCTGCAGCAGAACAGGTAACAAAAGTATAATTGGAGAGGCATTCTAAACGGAGAAAGGAAGAACTTGGCAAAATTATACAGGGTCATATGATAGAAGAAAGAGAAAGAGAAATTTTAAAATGACTAAAAAATATAAATAAGCAAGAAGAAGCAAACAGGGAAACAAGAAGAGCAAACAAAAGGGAACAGTAGCAAAAGAGAAGAAATTAAATAACCTGAAAAAAGTAATAAGGAGGAAAAGAAGAGAGAAGACAGAAAAACGAGACCATCGCAAGGACTTTTTACGAACAGGGAAGTCTAGAAGATACTAGTAAAAGTCACTAGAAAAGATTTAGAAAACGAAATCTATGGAAAGAGGAACAGAGACGGGGGAAACGAAATATAAACTAAGCAGCACAGAAAAACTCGTAGTGCAGCACGAGAGAAAAGAGATTATTTAAAACAAAACAGACACAACAAAGAGAAGTTAGAAGTGAAAAAGGAAAGATGACTTTTAGAGAAAGAAAAAAAGAGAGATGAGAGAGTTATAGGACGAAGTAAAAGGTTGGAAAAATCAAGGCGAGATTCGATAGAGAAAGGAGAGAGGCGCTGGAGAGAAAATTGCAGTAGATGAGAGAGGATAAGGGGAAGATAAAAAGTTTACAGAGAGAGATAGAAGAATTAAGAGAAAGGATGCTGGCAAAAAGAATAAAGTAGAGTCAGTCAAAAAGAGGCAGAAGATCCAAAAAGGTAAATTTTAAAAGAAAAGAGGTCATGGAGATGATATGGGAGAAGAAGGCTGAAATAAAAGAAAAAGATAATAAGGCTCGAACAATGCTTGTCCTATGAGGAGAGAACGGCCGAAGCTCTCATAATAAAAGAGAAAAAAAGGAGGGATGAGTAAGACATTAAAGAGAAAGATGCCAATTATAGAAAGGAATGGGTGGCGGAAATTGAAGGAGAATTGTACACATGGAATGAATAAAAGGAAAAAATAGTAAAGAGAGGGAAAAGAGGTTAGGAAATTTGAAGGAGGAAGAGAGACAGGAAGACTAATAAAGAACGAGAAAGAGGGTATAAGGACATGCAACGTCCGTATCCAGAGGCTGGATTAATACCAGGGCACCATAGCAGATGAGGACGAGTCATGGGCTTAGACGATGCTTAGTCATGGGCCCCAGCGAGAGTATATACGTCCCTGCGCTCGCCGCGTCTCTCTCTCTCTCTCTCTCTCTCTCTCTCTCTCTCTCTCTCTCTCTCTCTCTCTCTCTCTCTCTCCCTCGCACCAAGTAGATGGCAATGCTCTCAAGACTGGGACATAAGTATTTTAATTTCTAACCAGCAAAAAAAGCTCGCTTTGCTCGCGATTTACAAATTAATTGTGATGATATCTAAGGAGATTTCGTCCCAAAAAACACTGTTTTTCTATTACATAAAACTTTTTGAATAAAGTTTGCTAATGAAAAACCGAGTCTGTAGCGCCGTAGTGTTAAGTTTAATGAATCGTTCTACCGAAAGAAAATATCGATCGGACTTTTTGTTTTTCTAGAAGTTTAAAAATACAAAATATTCCGTGGTGGATTTGCGAAGCTTTTGTGATTTGCGCCGACATCCCCTTAATTATTTGACGTGTTATTATTAAATATACTGTTAAATATTAGATGTACACTCGATGGTATTTAATTCTTGTGGAACGTTTTTGAAATGCTCGAATAAGATTGCCAGATTGATAAATTCTAACCAATCAAAAGCACGACTTTGTAAACGTTTCATAAGAATTAATTATTGTCGAGTATAAATGAATATATTCAATACAGCCAACATTTTATAACAGAGTTATAGCTTCTAGTACACAGGACCGGCTTTAAAATTATAGAAAGAAATAAAAATAAATTTTAAATATTAAAACATGTTTTTTAACCCTTTGTAATTATTTGATGTCAGTATTACTTATATTAACAAAATCTAACAAAAAAATAATATTAATTAAACATTCTTTTTATTTACAAAGTAAATTGTGACATTATAACAATCATAATATTAATATTCTATACTAAAATGTAATACATCATACGGTAAATACTTTTATATTAAATGATAACGATATCTTTAATCCCTAACGAAAAAAAATGAATGCAGAGCCGCCATTTCGCGTCGCTCGCTCGCCTCGCCGACTCGCTAGCGCCAGCCATTGCTGAGTCGCGCACCACATCGCGCGCCGCGCGACTCGTCATCATCATCGGCAACAACATCGCCAGCGCACCGATGCCGCGCCCACCGTCAGCACGGAGAAGCTGCTCGAGGCTCAACAACGTTCAACGCAGCATCATCAGCAACCTCGCAGCCATGGACGCCAACATCGCTGACATACGCCGTCGCTTCACGCTGTCACCGGCCATTTTCAGCCGCTTCAGCAACGCGCCAGCTCGCGCCGACATGTTCCGCGCGCCCCACTCTCGTGCCTCTTCGCGTCTCGCACGGCACAGCGAGCAGCCATATGACTCGCTCCCAGCGACAGACGCCGCGCAACCAGCACAGCGCGAGGCCTATTACGCTGACGACGATGCCGACGATCGCCGACGAGCGCATCGCTCCGGATTCTGCAGCCATCGCCAGCAGCCAATCGCCGTCGTCCAGCACGTCACCAAGCGGCTCTGCTGCGTCTAGCAAGCCGTCCCTCCCAGCAGCGGAGCATCCTCCCGACTATGACGCAGCATAGCGATCGTCGACCTGGCAGCAGCAGTCCACCACGCAGCGTCACCTTCAACCGCATCCTCGGCACCGACGTCTTGGCACATCCGGTACCCGAGGATGTTCAGCGAAGGACGCCTTTCAACGCCGACAACCCAGGGCTCCGGGTCGTCGGCCACAGCATCAACATCACCAAGGCCATCCCTAAGGGTGACCTTCTCACTCCTCAGGCCTTCCGCCAACGACATCTGGACACTGCGCATCAACCTCTGGACGAGGATACTGCAGTCCAGGCGGACATCTTTTTTCTTACAACTCGGCATCACCGGCCATAGGCTTCTGCGGACATACTTCTGGGCCCAAGTCCATCCAGCCAATAAGGACCTGGCGACTCTGGCCCACCACCATCACCATCGTCCGCGCCTTCGCTTCATCCGGGCTCAGCAGCCCTCATCAGCGCAGGCGCCACGTCACGCATCCGCAGCCTCCCTTCCAGGCAGGGCCTCCTCTACAGGAACCTCATCATCGTCCGCCCTTGTCACTGGTGAGGGAGTAGCTGTGGCGGTCCCCTCCTATCACCCCATACGGTCCGACGCGCCGCCTAGCGGAGCACAACGACGTGGCGAGCGCGAGGGGAGCTTAGAAGCTTTGTCACTTACGTGAATCAGTTGTGGCCTGGCCGCCGGGTCGAACAGACCTAGTCTTCCTGTACATAAATAATTATAATCTAGTCGCAATCAGCTCTCAGCATTGTCTTTATTCTTTGTACCTGGTCCGTTCGCCTTTCCTTACCTTATCTCCTATTAGGGAGTGTAGAAGATAGAGATCCAAACCAATCTAATTCTCTAAAGCTAGATGACGTTATAATTAAATACGTTAAAAGAAAATTTAAGTTGTTCGCCAATAAACAAAATAAAACGGTCATGGCAAGTTACGTAGTAAGTATCTTAAGAGTTTTGAAGTGAATACTGCTATAGGCTCGACGGGTACACATTTTACTGAGGAGTGAATCGGCGAGCGGCGACCGTCACGGCGGCACGACAGACTGATCGTCACGAAAGTAGCGGCAGCTCTTTCCCGCCGCCACGCACTTCGCCGCGCATGTTAGCATGCTCGCACAGCTCAGCTCTTCCCTTACATATCAGCCGCACTTATTTACACACGCTGCAAGCGGCTATCGGGTTTTCTCAGATTTCGGACGCCCTAATATAGCGGTACCTTTTCATGGTACTTCAATTTTTTGCGTCAACTAGACGACGTGACTTTTTTAATATGTGCAAAACGTTTGCAGGTAAACATTATTAATTTATTGCGGTAAACATTATCACTGACACGCACTGGCGTAAACCTCGATTTACCACACGCTCGTCCAAAAATGCACTCTCTAAATCTCGGATTACGCACATTGTGTCATAAAATATCGTACGATACTATTATTCATATTATATTTTCTTTATTCGTATTATATTTTGCCTATCCTAAATTTACTAGTTGATCAATGATTACTTAACCTAAGATTTTTTAACTCTCTGTCACATTTTTCTAATTGATCAGTATATAACTTAACTTAAATTCAGTTAAGTAAGCCCTTTATTGACCAAAAAAAATGATTAAATATAATGAACTAAACTTTGGTTGATTGATCTCAGTTCTTTTTTATCTGGTATTTTGTTGCAGAATATATCAAACTCGCCTAACCTTTTACTTTTTTAAAAGTTAATTTTTTGAGATTCCAGTTCTTTTGAGTAAATTTTTTTAGGTATTTCATATTTCTCCTAAAAATAAAATATAAGCATCTTTAACACCTTTTGACCATGGTTTTATTGTAACATTTTTATTACTTACATGAAATCACTGATTGTTCTGATACACTACCCTCGAATGATTTTTACACCTAGACACAAAATACCACGAAGCGCACCACCTAGAACTCGTCATCGGCCACCCTGTACGCCGAGACACCGTCCTCGAATGATGTATTTTCCTAGACATAAAAAATTACGGAGCGCACCACCTAGACCTCGTCATCGGCCACCCCGTACTCGCTACGCTCGGGCGCTTATACACGCCGTGCCGTAGAGTACGACTTATGCTACTAGTATCGTAATGTACTCTTTTACAGTATAGGTTACAATAGGGAGACTTGTTTGACATTTTCGTTCACGCTTTTAAATACGCTGTTTTTAGGGCCGGCAATATAACCAGCAAGCCGTGTTCAATGTAGTATACAATATAACGCAACAATTTTATGTCTGTTTATATTATGTATGTACCATGTCTATGTGACTTAACAAACACAGGCTCACAGAGCATGCCCGTGCGATAAACATACATTAACTGGGTTCAAAACGGACCTAGCGCCCAAAAAATACTGGCTGATTCTGCATGTGAAAAGGATACAAAAAGGTATCTATAATTTTATTGCAAACCTAATAGTTTTTAAATTTAAACCAACATTATATTGAAAAAATCAAGTTTATTTATATTTTAAATTCAAAAACTACTTAGTTTACAAAAAAAAAAAACATGGATACCTTTTTCTATCCTTTTTACATGCAGAATCAGCCAGTATTATTTTATTTACTTATGTATTTTAACAAGAAAGTTCAAATTTTGACCAAATGGCCGAACAATAGAAAATTTTTGTAAGCTACTCAAAATTCACATTTATTAAATCATATGCCTTATAATATTAAAAAGTTATAATTTTACTATATTTAATAATATAACATCTAAATATCCAATTATTCAAGGCCAGATAATTTGGAGTAATTTGAAAATTTCGATCTACTCGAAGATTGAAAAATTCGAGTAGCCTGATAAGTTCGGGTACTCAATTTTTTCGAGTACTCGACTCGAACTCGAGACAAAAACTCGACTCGACTCGACTCGAGTTTTTCGGGTACTCGCACAACCCTAATATTATCAGGTATGACATTTCTTCGAAGGCCAAAATTCAGAATTTCCATTTTTCAGCTACCGCAGACTTACTTAAGATTTGGGCTTCGAAGGGCACTTTTATACTAATAGATATGCTTCAAACACATATAGTTTGCAGATGAGTGTGGGATTTCACAAAAAAATATTATTTAAAAAAGTTTTCTGAAAATAATCAACAAAAAATTCGTTACTTTTCAAAGTGCTTACAAACAATTTTTGTTGACTATTTTCAGAAAACTTTTTTAAATAATACTTTTTGGTAAACTCATCTGCAAACTATATGTGTTTGAAGCATATCTATTAGTAACACATATAGCTCCCAGATGAATGTGGGGTTATAAAAAAAATATTAATTAAAAAGGTTTCATGAAAATAATCAACAAAAATTGTTTAAACATTTTAAAAAGTAACAAATTGTTTGTTAATATCCAGACAACTTTTTTTTGTTTTATTTTTTTTTTCGTTTCAAAGATATTCCTTATTTAGAAAAGATCACCTTTTTTGGTAAACCACTAAAAACAATTTGGAAGCGTTTGACCGTTTAGTTTTGAACATACAAGAAATCAAAAAATTTCAACAAAAATTTGAATCATTGATATCTTGAGAACAATGGGGTTTTAAAAGCTGCGCAATGAACTTAGCCGAGACGCATAAAATTCTACCATTTCACGAAAATGTAGAAATTTGAAGCCTTTTTACTCTCGTAAACGTGGGACATAGAAAACTCATTTTATTCAGTTTTCCATTTTTAACTCGAAAACTACGTAGTCAAATACATTGAAATTTCTGTGGTTCATAGCTTGACTCATAACCTATCATCGTATTTTTTTTGCAAGATTCTGATATTTCGATTCAAAGATATGCCTTATTTTGAAAAAATCACCTTTTTTGCTTTTGCTGGCGAACGGTGCGGTCGGTCTGGAGGGTCCAACGAGGAATAGAACGTAATTTAATTCTCTTTCAAATGCATTAAAGCTGAATTGTTTGTATCAGTGGGATGATTGAAAAAAACGCGAAATATTGCTTTTCAAAAATCATAAAATGGACTTAAAAAATATAGTTGATGAAATGAAAAATAACTTCTTTTCCCCACTTCAGAATTCAAAAATGGATAAAGATGCCAAATTTTGTAGATATTCATATTCTCGATTCGAAAATATTGCGGTATACATACACTCTCACACACACACATCCATACGGACATTTTTTAAAAACACGTTTATTGAACTGTACAAACCTCAGAATGTATTTCTAACCTATTTTAGAGAGACTCGAAAATTTTACTATTGCAAAGCTTCCTCTAGGAGGAAGCAAAAAATAGGCTTTTAGAGATTGGCTCATAACACATGAACCAATCAACAAAATCACTTGAAATTTTAACACCAATTAGTTTTCGTTGTGGTAAACCACAAAAAACAAGTCGGAAGCATTTGACCGTTTAGTTTTGAAGATACAAGAAATCAAAAAATTTCAACAATAATTTGAATCATTGATATCTTGAGAACAATGGGGTTTTAAAAGCTGCGCAATGAACTTAGCCGAGACGCATAAAATTATACCATTCACGAAAATGTAGAAATTTGAAGCCTTTTTATACTTGTAAACGTTGGACATAGAAAACTCATTTTATTCAGCTTTCGATTTTTAACTCGAAAACTACGTAGTCAAATACATTGAAATTTCTGTGGTTCATAGCTTGACTCATAAACTATTATCGTATTTTTTTTTGCAAGATTCTGATATTTCGTATCAAAGATATGCCTTATTTTGAAAAAATCACCTTTTTTGCTTTTGCTGGCGAATGGTGCGGTCGGTCTGGAGGGTCCAACGAGGAATAGAACGTAATTTAATTCTCTTTCAAATGCATTAAAGCTGAATTGTTTGTATTAGTGGGATGATTGAAAAAAACGCGAAATATTGCTTTTCAAAAATCATAAAATGGCCTTAAAAAAATATTGTTGGTGAAATGAAAAATAACTTCTTTTCCCCACTTCAGAATTCGAAAATGGATAAAGATGCCAAATTTTGTAGACATTCATATTCTCGATTCGAAAATATTGCGGTATACATACACTCTCACACACACACATCCATACGGACATTTTTTAAAAACACGTTTATTGAACTGTACAAACCTCAGAATGTAAATCTAACCTATTTTAGAGAGACTCGAAAATTTTACTATTACAAAGCTTCCTCTAGGAGGAAGCAAAAAATAGGCTTTTAGAGATTGGCTCATAACACATGAACCAATCAACAACATCAGTTGAACTTTTAACACCAATTAGTTTTCGTTGTGGTAAACCACAAAAAACAAGTCGGAAGCATTTGACCGTTTAGTTTTGAAGATACAAGAAATCAAAAAATTTCAACAATAATTTGAATCATCGATATCTTGAGAACAATGGGGTTTTAAAAGCTGCGCAATGAACTTAGCCGAGACGCATAAAATTCTACCATTTCACGAAAATGTAGAAATTTGAAACCTTTTTACTCTCGTAAACGTGGGACATAGAAAACTCATTTTATTCAGTTTTCGATTTTTAACTCGAAAACTACGTAGTCAAATACATTGAAATTTCTGTGGTTCATAGCTTGACTCATAAACTATCATCGTATTTTTTTTGCAAGATTCTGATATTTCGTATCAAAGATATGCCTTATTTTGAAAAAATCACCTTTTTTGCTTTTGCTGGCGAACGGTGCGGTCGGTCTGGAGGGTCCAACGGGGAATAGAACGTAATTTAATTCTCTTTCAAATGCATTAAAGCTGAATTGTTTGTATTAGTGGGATGATTGAAAAAAACGCGAAATATTGCTTTTCAAAAATCATAAAATGGCCTTAAAAAAATATTGTTGGTGAAATGAAAAATAACTTCTTTTCCCCACTTCAGAATTCGAAAATGGATAAAGATGCCAAATTTTGTAGACATTCATATTCTCGATTCGAAAATATTGCGGTATACATACACTCTCACACACACACATCCATACGGACATTTTTTAAAAACACGTTTATTGAACTGTACAAACCTCAGAATGTAAATCTAACCTATTTTAGAGAGACTCGAAAATTTTACTATTACAAAGCTTCCTCTAGGAGGAAGCAAAAAATAGGCTTTTAGAGATTGGCTCATAACACATGAACCAATCAACAACATCAGTTGAACTTTTAACACCAATTAGTTTTCGTTGTGGTAAACCACAAAAAACAAGTCGGAAGCATTTGACCGTTTAGTTTTGAAGATACAAGAAATCAAAAAATTTCAACAATAATTTGAATCATCGATATCTTGAGAACAATGGGGTTTTAAAAGCTGCGCAATGAACTTAGCCGAGACGCATAAAATTCTACCATTTCACGAAAATGTAGAAATTTGAAACCTTTTTACTCTCGTAAAGGTGGGACATAGAAAACTCATTTTATTCAGTTTTCGATTTTTAACTCGAAAACTACGTAGTCAAATACATTGAAATTTCTGTGGTTCATAGCTTGACTCATAAACTATCATCGTATTTTTTTTGCAAGATTCTGATATTTCGTATCAAAGATATGCCTTATTTTGAAAAAATCACCTTTTTTGCTTTTGCTGGCGAACGGTGCGGTCGGTCTGGAGGGTCCAACGGGGAATAGAACGTAATTTAATTCTCTTTCAAATGCATTAAAGCTGAATTGTTTGTATTAGTGGGATGATTGAAAAAAACGCGAAATATTGCTTTTCAAAAATCATAAAATGGACTTAAAAAATATAGTTGATGAAATGAAAAATAACTTCTTTTCCCCACTTCAGAATTCAAAAATGGATAAAGATGCCAAATTTTGTAGACATTCATATTCTCGATTCGAAAATATTGCGGTATACATACACTCTCGCACACACACATCCATACGGACATTTTTTAAAAACACGTTTATTGAACTGTACAAACCGCAGAATGTATTTCTAACCTATTTTAGAGAGACTCGAAAATTTTACTATTGCAAAGCTTCCTCTAGGAGGAAGCAAAAAATAGGCTTTTAGAGATTGGCTCATAACACATGAACCAATCAACAAAATCACTTGAAATTTTAACACCAATTAGTTTTCGTTGTGATAAACCACTAAAAACAAGTCGGAAGCATTTGACCGTTTAGTTTTGAAGATACAAGAAATCAAAAAATTTCAACAATAATTTGAATCATTGATATCTTGAGAACAATGGGGTTTTAAAAGCTGCGCAATGAACTTAGCCGAGACGCATAAAATTATACGATTCACGAAATTGTAGAAATTTGAAGCCTTTTTACTCTCGTAAACGTCGGACATAGAAAACTCATTTTATTCAGTCTTCGATTTTTAACTCGAAAACTACGTAGTCAAATGCATTGAAATTTCTGTGGTTCATAGCTTGACTCATAACCTATCATCGTATTTTTTTTGCAAGATTCTGATATTTCGTATCAAAGATATGCCTTATTTTGAAAAAATCACCTTTTTTGCTTTTGCTGGCGAACGGTGCGGTCGGTCTGGAGGGTCCAACGAGGAATAGAAGGTAACTTAATTCTCTTTCAAATGCATTAAAGCTGAATTGTTTGTATTAGTGGGATGATTGCAAAAACGCGAAATATTACTTTTCAAAAATCATAACATGGCCTTAAAAAAATATAGTTGATGAAATGAAAGATAACTTCTTTTCCCCACTTCAGAATTCAAAAATGGATAAAGATGCCAAATTTTGTAGACATTCATATTCTCGATTCGAAAATATTGCGGTATACATACACTCTTACACACACACATCCATACGGACATTTTTTAAAAACACGTTTATTGAACTGTACGAGCCTCAGAATGTATTTCTAACCTATTTTAGAGAGACTCGAAAATTTTACTATTACAAAGCTTCCTCTAGGAGGAAGCAAAAAATAGGCTTTTAGAGATTGGCTCATAACACATAAACCAATCAACAAAATCACTTGAAATTTTAACACCAATTAGTTTTCGTTGTGGTAAACTACTAAAAACAATTCGGAAGCGTTTGGCTGTTTAGTTTTGAAGATACAAGAAATCAAAAAATTTCAACAACAATTTGAATCATCTATCTCTTGAGAACAATGGGGTTTTAAAAGCTGCGCAATGAACTTAGCCGAGACGCATAAAATTCTACCATTTGACGAAATTGTAGAAATTTGAAGCCTTTTTACTCTCGTAAACGTCGGACATAGAAAACTCATTTTATTCAGTTTTCGATTTTTAACTCGAAAACTACGTAGTCAAATGCATTGAAATTTCTGTGGTTCATAGCTTGACTCATAACCTATCATCGTATTTTTTTTGCAAGATTCTGATATTTCGATTCAAAGATATGCCTTATTTTGAAAAAATCACCTTTTTTGCTTTTGCTGCCGAACGGTGCGATCGGTCTGGAGGGTCCAACGAGGAATAGAAGGTAATTTAATTCTCTTTCAAATGCATTAAAGCTGAATTGTTTGTATTAGTGGGCTGATTGAACAAAACGCGAAATATTGATTTTCAAAAATCATAAAATGGCCTTAAGAAAATATTGTTGGTGAAATGAAAAATAACTTCTTTTCCCCACTTCAGAATTCAAAAATGGATAAAGATGCCAGATTTTGTAGATATTCATATTCTCGATTCGAAAATATTGCGGTATACATACACTCTTACACACACACATCCATACGGACATTTTTTAAAAACACGTTTATTGAACTGTACGAGCCTCAGAATGTATTTCTAACCTATTTTAGAGAGACTCGAAAATTTTACTATTACAAAGCTTCCTCTAGGAGGAAGCAAAAAATAGGCTTTTAGAGATTGGCTCATAACACATAAACCAATCAACAAAATCACTTGAAATTTTAACACCAATTAGTTTTCGTTGTGGTAAACTACTAAAAACAATTCGGAAGCGTTTGGCTGTTTAGTTTTGAAGATACAAGAAATCAAAAAATTTCAACAACAATTTGAATCATCTATCTCTTGAGAACAATGGGGTTTTAAAAGCTGCGCAATGAACTTAGCCGAGACGCATAAAATTCTACCATTTGACGAAATTGTAGAAATTTGAAGCCTTTTTACTCTCGTAAACGTCGGACATAGAAAACTCATTTTATTCAGTTTTCGATTTTTAACTCGAAAACTACGTAGTCAAATGCATTGAAATTTCTGTGGTTCATAGCTTGACTCATAACCTATCATCGTATTTTTTTTGCAAGATTCTGATATTTCGATTCAAAGATATGCCTTATTTTGAAAAAATCACCTTTTTTGCTTTTGCTGCCGAACGGTGCGATCGGTCTGGAGGGTCCAACGAGGAATAGAAGGTAATTTAATTCTCTTTCAAATGCATTAAAGCTGAATTGTTTGTATTAGTGGGCTGATTGAACAAAACGCGAAATATTGATTTTCAAAAATCATAAAATGGCCTTAAGAAAATATTGTTGGTGAAATGAAAAATAACTTCTTTTCCCCACTTCAGAATTCAAAAATGGATAAAGATGCCAGATTTTGTAGATATTCATATTCTCGATTCGAAAATATTGCGGTATACATACACTCTCACACACACACATCCATACGGACATTTTTTAAAAACACGTTTATTGAACTGTACAAACCTCAGAATGTATTTCTAACCTATTTTAGAGAGACTCGAAAATTTTACTATTGCAAAGCTTCCTCTAGGAGGAAGCAAAAAATAGGCTTTTAGAGATTGGCTCATAACACATGAACCAATCAACAAAATCACTTGAAATTTTAACACCAATTAGTTTTCGTTGTGGTAAACCACTAAAAACAATTCGGAAGCGTTAGACCGTTTAGTTTTGAAGATACAAGAAACCAAAAAATTTCAACAAAAATTTGAATCATCGATATCTTGAGAACAATGGGGTTTTAAAAGCTGCGCAATGAACTTAGCCGAGACGCATAAAATTCTACCATTTGACGAAATTGTAGAAATTTGAAGCCTTTTTACTCTCGTAAACGTCGGACATAGAAAACTCATTTTATTCAGTTTTCGATTTTTAACTCGAAAACTACGTAGTCAAATGCATTGAAATTTCTGTGGTTCATAGCTTGACTCATAACCTATCATCGTATTTTTTTTGCAAGATTCTGATATTTCGTATCAAAGATATGTCTTATTTTGAAAAAATCACCTTTTTTGCTTTTGCTGGCGAACGGTGCGGTCGGTCTGGAGGGTCCAACGAGGAATAGAAGGTAACTTAATTCTCTTTCAAATGCATTAAAGCTGAATTGTTTGTATTAGTGGGATGATTGCAAAAACGCGAAATATTGCTTTTCAAAATCATAACATGGCCTTAAAAAAATATAGTTGATGAAATGAAAGATAACTTCTTCTCCCCACTTCAGAATTCAAAAATGGATAAAGATGCCAAATTTTGTAGACATTCATATTCTCGATTCGAAAATATTGCGGTATACATACACTCTTACACACACACATCCATACGGACATTTTTTAAAAACACGTTTATTGAACTGTACGAGCCTCAGAATGTATTTCTAACCTATTTTAGAGAGACTCGAAAATTTTACTATTACAAAGCTTCCTCTAGGAGGAAGCAAAAAATAGGCATTTAGAGATTGGCTCATAACACATGAACCAATCAACAAAATCACTTGAAATTTTAACACCAATTAGTTTTCGTTGGTAAACCACTAAAAACAATCCGGAAGCGTTTGACCGTTTAGTTTTGAAGATACAAGAAACCAAAAAATTTCAACAAAAATTTGAATCATCGATATCTTGAGAACAATGGGGTTTTAAAAGCTGCGCAATGAACTTAGCCGAGACGCATAAAATTATACGATTCACGAAATTGTAGAAATTTGAAGCCTTTTTACTCTCGTAAACGTCGGACATAGAAAACTCATTTTATTCAGTGTTCGATTTTTAACTCGAAAACTACGTATTCAAATGCATTGAAATTTCTGTGGTTCATAGCTTGACTCATAACCTATCATCGTATTTTTTTTGCAAGATTCTGATATTTCGTATCAAAGATATGCCTTATTTTGAAAAAATCACCTTTTTTGCTTTTGCTGGCGAACGGTGCGGTCGGTCTGGAGGGTCCAACGAGGAATAGAAGGTAACTTAATTCTCTTTCAAATGCATTAAAGCTGAATTGTTTGTATTAGTGGGATGATTGCAAAAACGCGAAATATTGCTTTTCAAAATCATAACATGGCCTTAAAAAAATATAGTTGATGAAATGAAAGATAACTTCTTCTCCCCACTTCAGAATTCAAAAATGGATAAAGATGCCAAATTTTGTAGACATTCATATTCTCGATTCGAAAATATTGCGGTATACATACACTCTTACACACACACATCCATACGGACATTTTTTAAAAACACGTTTATTGAACTGTACGAGCCTCAGAATGTATTTCTAACCTATTTTAGAGAGACTCGAAAATTTTACTATTACAAAGCTTCCTCTAGGAGGAAGCAAAAAATAGGCATTTAGAGATTGGCTCATAACACATGAACCAATCAACAAAATCACTTGAAATTTTAACACCAATTAGTTTTCGTTGGTAAACCACTAAAAACAATCCGGAAGCGTTTGACCGTTTAGTTTTGAAGATACAAGAAACCAAAAAATTTCAACAAAAATTTGAATCATCGATATCTTGAGAACAATGGGGTTTTAAAAGCTGCGCAATGAACATAGCCGAGACGCATAAAATTCTACCATTTGACGAAATTGTAGAAAGTTGAAGCCTTTTTACTCTCGTAAACGTCGGACATAGAAAACTCATTTTATTCAGTTTTCGATTTTTAACTCGAAAACTACGTAGTCAAATACATTGAAATTTCTGTGGTTCATAGCTTGACTCATAAACTATCATCGTATTTTTTTTGCAAGATTCTCATATTTCGTTTCAAAGATATGCCTTATTTTGAAAAAATCACCTTTTTTGCTTTTGCTGCCGAACGGTGCGATCGGACTGGAGGGTCCAACGAGGAATAGAAGGTAATTTAATTCTCTTTCAAATGCATTAAAGCTCAATTGTTTGTATTAGTGGGATGATTGAAAAAACGCGAAATATTGCTTTTGAAAATCAAAAAATGGCCTTAAAAAAATATTGTTGGTGAAATGAAAAATAACTTCTTTTCTCCACTTCAGAATTCAAAAATGGATAAAGATGCCAAATTTTGTAGACATTCATATTCTCGATTCGAAAATATTGCGGTATACATACACTCACACACACACATCCATACGGACATTTTTTAAAAAAAAGTTATTTGAACTGTACAAACCTCAGAATGTATTTCTAACCTATTTTAGAGAGACTCGAAAATTTTACTATAACAAAGCTTCCTCTAGGAGGAAGCAAAAAAATAGGCTTTTAGAGATTGTCTCATAACACATGAACCAATCAACAAAATCAGTTGAACTTTTAACACCAATTAGTTTTCGTTGTGGTAAACCACTAAAAACAATTCGGAAGCGTTTGACCGTTTAGTTTTGAAGATACAAGAAATCAAAAAATTTCAACAAAAATTTGAATCATCGATATCTTGAGAACAATGGGGTTTTAAAAGCTGCGCAATGAACTTAGCCGAGATGCATAAAATTCTACCATTTGACGAAATTGTAGAAATTTGAAGCCTTTTTACTCTCGTAAACGTCGGACATAGAAAACTCATTTTATTCAGTTTTCGATTTTTAACTCGAAAACGACGTAGTCAAATGCACTGAAATTTCTGTGGTTCATAGCTTGACTCATAACCTATCATCGTATTTTTTTTGCAAGATTCTGATATTTCGATTCAAAGATATGCCTTATTTTGAAAAAATCACCTTTTTTGCTTTTGCTGGCGAACGGTGCGGTCTGTCTGGAGGGTACAACGAGGAATAGAAGGTAACTTAATTCTCTTTCAAATGCATTAAAGCTGAATTGTTTGTATTAGTGGGATGATTGCAAAAACGCGAAATATTGCTTTTCAAAAATCATAACATGGCCTTAAAAAAATATAGTTGATGAAATGAAAAATAACTTCTTTTCCCCACTTCAGAATTCAAAAATGGATAAAGATGCCAAATTTTGTAGACATTCATATTCTCGATTCGAAAATATTGCGGTATACATACACTCACACACACACATCCATACGGACATTTTTTAAAAACACGTTTATTGAACTGTACAAACCTCAGAATGTATTTGTAACCTATTTTAGAGAGACTCGAAAATTTTACTATTACAAAGCTTCCTCTAGGAGGAAGCAAAAAATAGTCTTTTAGAGATTGGCTCATAACACATGAACCAATCAACAACATCAGTTGAACTTTTAACACCAATTAGTTTTCGTTGTGGTAAACCACTAAAAACAATCCGGAAGCGTTTGACCGTTTAGTTTTGAAGATACAAGAAATCAAAAAATTTCAACAAAAATTTGAATCATCGATATCTTGAGACCAATGGGGTTTTAAAAGCTGCGCAATGAACTTAGCCGAGACGCATAAAATTATACGATTCACGAAATTGTAGAAATTTGAAGCCTTTTTACTCTCGTAAACGTCGGACATAGAAAACTCATTTTATTCAGTCTTCGATTTTTAACTCGAAAACTACGTAGTCAAATACATTGAAATTTCTGTGGTTCATAGCTTGACTCATAAACTATTATCGTATTTTTTTTGCAAGATTCCGATATTTCGTATCAAAGATATGCCTTATTTTGAAAAAATCACCTTTTTAGCTTTTGCTGGCGAATGGTGCGGTCGGTCTGGAGGGTCCAACGAGGAATAGAAGGTAACTTAATTCTCTTTCAAATGCATTAAAGCTGAATTGTTTGTATTAGTGGGATGATTGCAAAAACGCGAAATATTGCTTTTCAAAAATCATAACATGGCCTTAAAAAAATATAGTTGATGAAATGAAAAATAACTTCTTTTCCCCACTTCAGAATTCAAAAATGGATAAAGATGCCAAATTTTGTAGACATTCATATTCTTGATTCGAAAATATTGCGGTATACATACACTCTCACACACACACATCCATACGGACATTTTCTAAAAACACGTTTATTGAACCGTACAAACCTCAGAATGTATTTCTAACCTATTTTAGAGAGACTCGAAAATTTTACTATTGCAAAGCTTCCTCTAGGAGGAAGCAAAAAATAGGCTTTTAGAGATTGGCTCATAACACATGAACCAATCAACAAAATCACTTGAAATTTTAACACCAATTAGTTTTCGTTGTGGTAAACCACTAAAAACAATTCGGAAGCGTTAGACCGTTTACTTTTGAAGATACAAGAAACCAAAAAATTTCAACAAAAATTTGAATCATCGATATCTTGAGAACAATGGGGTTTTAAAAGCTGCGCAATGAACTTAGCCGAGACGCATAAAATTATACGATTCACGAAATTGTAGAAATTTGAAGCCTTTTTACTCTCGTAAACGTCGGACATAGAAAACTCATTTTATTCAGTCTTCGATTTTTAACTCGAAAACTATGTAGTCAAATGCATTGAAATTTCTGTGGTTCATAGCTTGACTCATAACCTATCATCGTATTTTTTTTGCAAGATTCTGATATTTCGTATCAAAGATATGCCTTATTTTGAAAAAATCACCTTTTTTGCTTTTGCTGGCGAACGGTGCGGTCGGTCTGGAGGGTCCAAGGAGGAATAGAAGGTAACTTAATTCTCTTTCAAATGCATTAAAGCTGAATTGTTTGTATTAGTGGGATGATTGCAAAAACGCGAAATATTGCTTTTCAAAAATCATAACATGGCCTTAAAAAAATATAGTTGATGAAATGAAAGATAACTTCTTTTCCCCACTTCAGAATTCAAAAATGGATAAAGATGCCAAATTTTGTAGACATTCATATTCTCGATTCGAAAATATTGCGGTATACATACACTCTTACACACACACATCCATACGGACATTTTTTAAAAAAAAGTTATTTGAACTGTACAAACCTCAGAATGTATTTCTAACCTATTTTAGAGAGACTCGAAAATTTTACTATAACAAAGCTTCCTCTAGGAGGAAGCAAAAAAATAGGCTTTTAGAGATTGTCTCATAACACATGAACCAATCAACAAAATCAGTTGAACTTTTAACACCAATTAGTTTTCGTTGTGGTAAACCACTAAAAACAATTCGGAAGCGTTAGACCGTTTACTTTTGAAGATACAAGAAACCAAAAAATTTCAACAAAAATTTGAATCATCGATATCTTGAGAACAATGGGGTTTTAAAAGCTGCGCAATGAACTTAGCCGAGACGCATAAAATTATACGATTCACGAAATTGTAGAAATTTGAAGCCTTTTTACTCTCGTAAACGTCGGACATAGAAAACTCATTTTATTCAGTCTTCGATTTTTAACTCGAAAACTACGTAGTCAATTGCATTGAAATTTCTGTGGTTCATAGCTTGACTCATAACCTATCATCGTATTTTTTTTGCAAGATTCTGATATTTCGTATCAAAGATATGCCTTATTTTGAAAAAATCACCTTTTTTGCTTTTGCTGGCGAACGGTGCGGTCGGTCTGGAGGGTCCAAGGAGGAATAGAAGGTAACTTAATTCTCTTTCAAATGCATTAAAGCTGAATTGTTTGTATTAGTGGGATGATTGCAAAAACGCGAAAGATTGCTTTTCAAAAATCATAACATGGCCTTAAAAAAATATAGTTGATGAAATGAAAGATAACTTCTTTTCCCCACTTCAGAATTCAAAAATGGATAAAGATGCCAAATTTTGTAGACATTCATATTCTCGATTCGAAAATATTGCGGTATACATACACTCTTACACACACACATCCATACGGACATTTTTTAAAAACACGTTTATTGAACTGTACGAACCTCAGAATGTATTTCTAACCTATTTTAGAGAGACTCGAAAATTTTACTATTACAAAGCTTCCTCTAGGAGGAAGCAAAAAATAGGCTTTTAGAGATTGGCTCATAACACATGAACCAATCAACAAAATCACTTGAAATTTTAACACCAATTAGTTTTCGTTGTGGTAAACAACTAAAAACAATCCGGAAGCGTTTGACCGTTTACTTTTGAAGATACAAGAAACCAAAAAATTTCAACAAAAATTTGAATCATCGATATCTTGAGACCAATGGGGTTTTAAAAGCTGCGCAATGAACTTAGCCGAGACGCATAAAATTATACGATTCACGAAATTGTAGAAATTTGAAGCCTTTTTACTCTCGTAAACGTCGGACATAGAAAACTCATTTTATTCAGTTTTCGATTTTTAACTCGAAAACGACGTAGTCAAATGCATTGAAATTTCTGTGGTTCATAGCTTGACTCATAACCTATCATCGTATTTTTTTTGCAAGATTCTGATATTTCGTATCAAAGATATGCCTTATTTTGAAAAAATCACCTTTTTTGCTTTTGCTGCCGAACGGTGCGATCGGACTGGAGGGTCCAACGAGGAATAGAAGGTAATTTAATTCTCTTTCAAATGCATTAAAGCTCAATTGTTTGTATTAGTGGGATGATTGAAAAAACGCGAAATATTGCTTTTGAAAATCAAAAAATGGCCTTAAAAAAATATTGTTGGTGAAATGAAAAATAACTTCTTTTCTCCACTTCAGAATTCAAAAATGGATAAAGATGCCAAATTTTGTAGACATTCATATTCTCGATTCGAAAATATTGCGGTATACATACACTCACACACACACATCCATACGGACATTTTTTAAAAAAAAGTTATTTGAACTGTACAAACCTCAGAATGTATTTCTAACCTATTTTAGAGAGACTCGAAAATTTTACTATAACAAAGCTTCCTCTAGGAGGAAGCAAAAAAATAGGCTTTTAGAGATTGTCTCATAACACATGAACCAATCAACAAAATCAGTTGAACTTTTAACACCAATTAGTTTTCGTTGTGGTAAACCACTAAAAACAATTCGGAAGCGTTTGACCGTTTAGTTTTGAAGATACAAGAAATCAAAAAATTTCAACAAAAATTTGAATCATCGATATCTTGAGAACAATGGGGTTTTAAAAGCTGCGCAATGAACTTAGCCGAGATGCATAAAATTCTACCATTTGACGAAATTGTAGAAATTTGAAGCCTTTTTACTCTCGTAAACGTCGGACATAGAAAACTCATTTTATTCAGTTTTCGATTTTTAACTCGAAAACGACGTAGTCAAATGCATTGAAATTTCTGTGGTTCATAGCTTGACTCATAACCTATCATCGTATTTTTTTTGCAAGATTCTGATATTTCGATTCAAAGATATGCCTTATTTTGAAAAAATCACCTTTTTTGCTTTTGCTGGCGAACGGTGCGGTCGGTCTGGAGGGTACAACGAGGAATAGAAGGTAACTTAATTCTCTTTCAAATGCATTAAAGCTGAATTGTTTGTATTAGTGGGATGATTGCAAAAACGCGAAATATTGCTTTTCAAAAATCATAACATGGCCTTAAAAAAATATAGTTGATGAAATGAAAAATAACTTCTTTTCCCCACTTCAGAATTCAAAAATGGATAAAGATGCCAAATTTTGTAGACATTCATATTCTCGATTCGAAAATATTGCGGTATACATACACTCACACACACACATCCTTACGGACATTTTTTAAAAACACGTTTATTGAACTGTACAAACCTCAGAATGTATTTGTAACCTATTTTAGAGAGACTCGAACATTTTACTATTACAAAGCTTCCTCTAGGAGGAAGCAAAAAATAGTCTTTTAGAGATTGGCTCATAACACATGAACCAATCAACAACATCAGTTGAACTTTTAACACCAATTAGTTTTCGTTGTGGTAAACCACTAAAAACAATCCGGAAGCGTTTGACCGTTTAGTTTTGAAGATACAAGAAATCAAAAAATTTCAACAAAAATTTGAATCATCGATATCTTGAGAACAATGGGGTTTTAAAAACTGCGCAATGAAGTTAGCCGAGACGCATAAAATTATACCATTCACGAAATTGTAGAAATTTGAAGCCTTTTTACTCTCGTAAACGTCGGACATAGAAAACTCATTTTATTCAGTCTTCGATTTTTAACTAGAAAACTACGTAGTCAAATGCATTGAAATTTCTGTGGTTCATAGCTTGACTCATAACCTATCATCGTATTTTTTTTGCAAGATTCTCATATTTCGTTTCAAAGATATGCCTTATTTTGAAAAGATCACCTTTTTTGGTATACCACTAAAAACAATTTGGAAGCGTTTGACCGTTTAGTTTTGAACATACAAGAAATCAAAAAATTTCAACAAAAATTTGAATCATTGATATCTTGAGAACAATGGGGTTTTAAAAGCTGCGCAATGAACTTAGCCGAGACGCATAAAATTATACCATTCACGAAAATGTAGAAAGTTGAAGCCTTTTTACACTCGTAAACGTCGGACATAGAAAACTCATTTTATTCAGTTTTCGATTTTTACTCGAAAACTACGTAGTCAAATACATTGAAATTTCTGTGGTTCATAGCTTGACTCATAAGCTATTATCGTATTTTTTTTTGCAAGATTCTGATATTTCGTATCAAAGATATGCCTTATTTTGAAAAAATCACCTTTTTTGCTTTTGCTGGCGAACGGTGCGGTCGGTCTGGAGGGTCCAACGAGGAATAGAACGTAATTTAATTCTCTTTCAAATGCATTAAAGCTGAATTGTTTGTATTAGTGGGATGATTGAAAAAAACGCGAAATATTGCTTTTCAAAAATCATAACATGGCCTTAAAAAAATATAGTTGATGAAATGAAAAATAACTTCTTTTCCCCACTTCAGAATTCAAAAATGGATAAAGATGCCAAATTTTGTAGACATTCATATTCTCGATTCGAAAATATTGCGGTATACATACACTCACACACACACATCCTTACGGACATTTTTTAAAAACACGTTTATTGAACTGTACAAACCTCAGAATGTATTTGTAACCTATTTTAGAGAGACTCGAAAATTTTACTATTACAAAGCTTCCTCTAGGAGGAAGCAAAAAATAGTCTTTTAGAGATTGGCTCATAACACATGAACCAATCAACAACATCAGTTGAACTTTTAACACCAATTAGTTTTCGTTGTGGTAAACCACTAAAAACAATCCGGAAGCGTTTGACCGTTTAGTTTTGAAGATACAAGAAACCAAAAAATTTCAACAAAAATTTGAATCATCGATATCTTGAGACCAATGGGGTTTTAAAAGCTGCGCAATGAACTTAGCCGAGACGCATAAAATTATACCATTCACGAAATTGTAGAAATTTGAAGCCTTTTTACTCTCGTAAACGTCGGACATAGAAAACTCATTTTATTCAGTCTTCGATTTTTAACTCGAAAACTACGTAGTCAAATACATTGAAATTTCTGTGGTTCATAGCTTGACTCATAAACTATTATCGTATTTTTTTTGCAAGATTCCGATATTTCGTATCAAAGATATGCCTTATTTTGAAAAAATCACCTTTTTAGCTTTTGCTGGCGAACGGTGCGGTCGGTCTGGAGGGTCCAACGAGGAATAGAAGGTAACTTAATTCTCTTTCAAATGCATTAAAGCTGAATTGTTTGTATTAGTGGGATGATTGCAAAAACGCGAAATATTGCTTTTCAAAAATCATAACATGGCCTTAAAAAAATATAGTTGATGAAATGAAAAATAACTTCTTTTCCCCACTTCAGAATTCAAAAATGGATAAAGATGCCAAATTTTGTAGACATTCATATTCTTGATTCGAAAATATTGCGGTATACATACACTCTCACACACACACATCCATACGGACATTTTCTAAAAACACGTTTATTGAACCGTACAAACCTCAGAATGTATTTCTAACCTATTTTAGAGAGACTCGAAAATTTTACTATTGCAAAGCTTCCTCTAGGAGGAAGCAAAAAATAGGCTTTTAGAGATTGGCTCATAACACATGAACCAATCAACAAAATCACTTGAAATTTTAACACCAATTAGTTTTCGTTGTGGTAAACCACTAAAAACAATTCGGAAGCGTTAGACCGTTTACTTTTGAAGATACAAGAAACCAAAAAATTTCAACAAAAATTTGAATCATCGATATCTTGAGAACAATGGGGTTTTAAAAGCTGCGCAATGAACTTAGCCGAGACGCATAAAATTATACGATTCACGAAATTGTAGAAATTTGAAGCCTTTTTACTCTCGTAAACGTCGGACATAGAAAACTCATTTTATTCAGTCTTCGATTTTTAACTCGAAAACTATGTAGTCAAATGCATTGAAATTTCTGTGGTTCATAGCTTGACTCATAACCTATCATCGTATTTTTTTTGCAAGATTCTGATATTTCGTATCAAAGATATGCCTTATTTTGAAAAAATCACCTTTTTTGCTTTTGCTGGCGAACGGTGCGGTCGGTCTGGAGGGTCCAAGGAGGAATAGAAGGTAACTTAATTCTCTTTCAAATGCATTAAAGCTGAATTGTTTGTATTAGTGGGATGATTGCAAAAACGCGAAATATTGCTTTTCAAAAATCATAACATGGCCTTAAAAAAATATAGTTGATGAAATGAAAGATAACTTCTTTTCCCCACTTCAGAATTCAAAAATGGATAAAGATGCCAAATTTTGTAGACATTCATATTCTCGATTCGAAAATATTGCGGTATACATACACTCTTACACACACACATCCATACGGACATTTTTAAAAAAAGTTATTTGAACTGTACAAACCTCAGAATGTATTTCTAACCTATTTTAGAGAGACTCGAAAATTTTACTATAACAAAGCTTCCTCTAGGAGGAAGCAAAAAAATAGGCTTTTAGAGATTGTCTCATAACACATGAACCAATCAACAAAATCAGTTGAACTTTTAACACCAATTAGTTTTCGTTGTGGTAAACCACTAAAAACAATTCGGAAGCGTTAGACCGTTTACTTTTGAAGATACAAGAAACCAAAAAATTTCAACAAAAATTTGAATCATCGATATCTTGAGAACAATGGGGTTTTAAAAGCTGCGCAATGAACTTAGCCGAGACGCATAAAATTATACGATTCACGAAATTGTAGAAATTTGAAGCCTTTTTACTCTCGTAAACGTCGGACATAGAAAACTCATTTTATTCAGTCTTCGATTTTTAACTCGAAAACTACGTAGTCAATTGCATTGAAATTTCTGTGGTTCATAGCTTGACTCATAACCTATCATCGTATTTTTTTTGCAAGATTCTGATATTTCGTATCAAAGATATGCCTTATTTTGAAAAATCACCTTTTTTGCTTTTGCTGGCGAACGGTGCGGTCGGTCTGGAGGGTCCAAGGAGGAATAGAAGGTAACTTAATTCTCTTTCAAATGCATTAAAGCTGAATTGTTTGTATTAGTGGATGATTGCAAAAACGCGAAAGATTGCTTTTCAAAAATCATAACATGGCCTTAAAAAAATATAGTTGATGAAATGAAAGATAACTTCTTTTCCCCACTTCAGAATTCAAAAATGGATAAAGATGCCAAATTTTGTAGACATTCATATTCTCGATTCGAAAATATTGCGGTATACATACACTCTTACACACACACATCCATACGGACATTTTTTAAAAACACGTTTATTGAACTGTACGAACCTCAGAATGTATTTCTAACCTATTTTAGAGAGACTCGAAAATTTTACTATTACAAAGCTTCCTCTAGGAGGAAGCAAAAAATAGGCTTTTAGAGATTGGCTCATAACACATGAACCAATCAACAAAATCACTTGAAATTTTAACACCAATTAGTTTTCGTTGTGGTAAACAACTAAAAACAATCCGGAAGCGTTTGACCGTTTACTTTTGAAGATACAAGAAACCAAAAAATTTCAACAAAAATTTGAATCATCGATATCTTGAGACCAATGGGGTTTTAAAAGCTGCGCAATGAACTTAGCCGAGACGCATAAAATTATACGATTCACGAAATTGTAGAAATTTGAAGCCTTTTTACTCTCGTAAACGTCGGACATAGAAAACTCATTTTATTCAGTTTTCGATTTTTAACTCGAAAACGACGTAGTCAAATGCATTGAAATTTCTGTGGTTCATAGCTTGACTCATAACCTATCATCGTATTTTTTTTGCAAGATTCTGATATTTCGTATCAAAGATATGCCTTATTTTGAAAAAATCACCTTTTTTGCTTTGCTGCCGAACGGTGCGATCGGACTGGAGGGTCCAACGAGGAATAGAAGGTAATTTAATTCTCTTTCAAATGCATTAAAGCTCAATTGTTTGTATTAGTGGGATGATTGAAAAAACGCGAAATATTGCTTTTCAAAAATCATAACATGGCCTTAAAAAAATATAGTTGATGAAATGAAAAATAACTTCTTTCCCCACTTCAGAATTCAAAAATGGATAAAGATGCCAAATTTTGTAGACATTCATATTCTTGATTCGAAAATATTGCGGTATACATACACTCTCACACACACACATCCATACGGACATTTTTTAAAAACACGTTTATTGAACTGTACAAACCTCAGAATGTATTTCTAACCTATTTTAGAGAGACTCGAAAATTTTTACTATTGCAAAGCTTCCTCTAGGAGGAAGCAAAAAATAGGCTTTTAGAGATTGGCTCATAACACATGAACCAATCAACAAAATCAGTTGAACTTTTAACACCAATTAGTTTTCGTTGTGGTAAACCACTAAAAACAATTCGGAAGCGTTTGACCGTTTAGTTTTGAAGATACAAGAAATCAAAAAATTTCAACAAAAATTTGAATCATCGATATCTTGAGAACAATGGGGTTTTAAAAGCTGCGCAATGAACTTAGCCGAGACGCATAAAATTCTACCATTTCACGAAATTGTAGAAATTTGAAGCCTTTTTACTCTCGTAAACGTCGGACATAGAAAACTCATTTTATTCAGTTTTCGATTTTTAACTCGAAAACTACGTAGTCAAATACATTGAAATTTCTGTGGTTCATAGCTTGACTCATAAACTATCATCGTATTTTTTTTGCAAGATTCTGATATTTCGTATCAAAGATATGCCTTATTTTGAAAAAATCACCTTTTTGCTTTTGCTGGCGAACGGTGCGGTCGGTCTGGAGGGTCCAACGAGGAATAGAAGGTAACTTAATTCTCTTTCAAATGCATTAAAGCTGAATTGTTTGTATTAGTGGGATGATTGAAAAAAACGCGAAATATTGCTTTTCAAAAATCATAAAATGGCCTTAAAAAAATATAGTTGATGAAATGAAAAATAACTTCTTTTCCCCACTTCAGAATTCAAAAATGGATAAAGATGCCAAATTTTGTAGACATTCATATTCTCGATTCGAAAATATTGCGGTATACATACACTCTCACACACACACATCCATACGGACATTTTTCTAAAAACACGTTTATTGAACTGTACAAACCTCAGAATGTATTTCTAACCTATTTTAGAGAGACTCGAAAATTTTACTATTACAAAGCTTCCTCTAGGAGGAAGCAAAAAATAGGCTTTTAGAGATTGGCTCATAACACATGAACCAATCAACAAAATCACTTGAAATTTTAACACCAATTAGTTTTCGTTGTGGTAAACCACTAAAAAACAATTCGGAAGCGTTTTGACCGTTTAGTTTTGAAGATACAAGAAAACCAAAAAATTTCAACAAAAATTTGAATCATCGATATCTTGAGAACAATGGGGTTTTAAAAGCTGCGCAATGAACTTAGCCGAGACGCATAAAATTATACGATTCACGAAATTGTAGAAATTTGAAGCCTTTTTACTCTCGTAAACGTCGGACATAAAAAACTCATTTTATTCAGTCTTCGATTTTTAACTCGAAAACTACGTAGTCAAAATGCATTGAAATTTCTGTGGTTCATAGCTTGACTCATAACCTATCATCGTATTTTTTTTGCAAGATTCTGATATTTCGTATCAAAGATATGCCTTATTTTGAAAAAATCACCTTTTTTGCTTTTGCTGGCGAACGGTGCGGTCGGTCTGGAGGGTCCAAGGAGGAATAGAAGGTAACTTAATTCTCTTTCAAATGCATTAAGCTGAATTGTTTGTATTAGTGGGAATGATTGAAAAACGCGCGAAATATTGCTTTTCAAAAATCATAAAATGGCCTTAAAAAAATATAGTTGATGAAATGAAAGATAACTCTTTTTTCCCCACTTCAGAATTCAAAATGGATAAAGATGCAAATTTTGTAGACATTCATATTCTCGATTCGAAAATATTGCGGTATACATACACTCTACACACACCATCCATACGGACATTTTTTAAAAAAAAAGTTATTTGAACTGTACAAAACCTCAGAATGTATTTCTAACCTATTTTAGAGAGACTCGAAAATTTACTATAACAAAGCTTCCTCTAGGAGGAAGCAAAAAAAATAGGCTTTTAGAGATTGTCTCATAACACATGAACCAATCAACAAAATCAGTTGAACTTTTAACACAATTAGTTTTCGTTGTGGTAAACCACTAAAAA